>NW_024884142.1:20132457-20196134 GCF_019232065.1 Centrocercus urophasianus
TACTGTCTTCAAACTGTATCTTGTATGGAAACTGTATCTTGGCTATCTTAAGTCTGTATATAAATGATGGACCTATCAATCCCTTCTGCATCTGCAGCATTTTTATTTCTTTTTTATCAGCTATTTACATCTTCTATACCTATACCCAGTTAGATCAGTTCTGCAGGAACAACTCAATTCTCCATCCAAATTCTTCAACAAACACTTCAACATCTGTATTTTGCCTATATTAGTAAATCTGGCATGCCTGGGTGTGAGGTCATTGTCTTTAAAATGGCAAAAACTTTCACATTTATTAAGTATTTCCATTGGTGTCTTAGATCTAAGAATGTAAAGAGAACATGGAAGAATAGACACAACTCTGACATTTTCGCGTTTTTGAGATAGATCA
This sequence comes from Centrocercus urophasianus, assembly GCF_019232065.1. Classification (NCBI taxonomy): domain Eukaryota; kingdom Metazoa; phylum Chordata; class Aves; order Galliformes; family Phasianidae; genus Centrocercus; species Centrocercus urophasianus. The sequence goes on from NW_024884142.1 coordinate 20,132,849, forward strand.
GTCTGGAACAGTAAGTGCAGCCCCACTTAGTTTTAGAAGAAATGAAACCAAAATTGTTCTGGAACAACCTGGAATAACCTTTTTCTGTACTTAGGTGTTGCCCATAATTTACATTGTGGTAGAACTTGAAAATGCAAGTGCTAAGTTCTGTACCCTCACAAAAAGCAACAATTAGCATATTTAAAGAGTGTTGAAGAAGATCTACAAATATCTATGTCTTAATAAACAGATATGATGCGTAGTGATAGTGGAAACCCATAGTGTTAATGTGAGTTGTAGGAGGAATAAAAAAAAAAAAAAAAAAATTTTTTTTTTTTTTTTTTTTAATACATTTTACAATAAACTGTGATTCACACTTTATGCTTTTTTTTTTTTTTTTTTTTTTTTGAGAGAGAGAGAGAGAGATGCCAGGGCCTACATCTCCAAGATGTACTCACATGAGGCACAAATATTATTTACCAGCATATCTTTTCCATGTTACACAGGAAAGTTCTTATTTCATTTTTTAGAATGCTATATAACACTGCTTGCAAAATGCCTTTTTCACTTTATCGGAAAGTAAATTTGCTATGATTTTCTAACTCTTACAACTCTTACTACTCTTTCTCCACAGATAAAACACATAAATTCAGTTAGAGAATGGCCTGAAGTAAATGCACTTAAAATCCAATGTCATATTTGAAGTTAATACCCTGGTATTTTGCTATTAATATTTTGCTATTAATTTCTGAAATCCATTCTTTTTCGTAATCTCCCTTTTTAGTCCTCTCATATTCTTATGCTTTCTCCACTTGCAAGGGTAAATGGTATTTTTTTTTTTTCTTCAAAATATTCAATTTATTATTGTTTTTTAATGGCTACTAAGAACTGCCTTAGATGTTTCTGAAGATCTTATTACAGCACATTAAAAATAATTATACAATATCATCCTGGGGCTCTAATTGTGTTTGATTCATTAAAAAAAATCCTTCATTTTGATACTTCTCTCAGATCATGCAAACCCATGCAAGCTTCACCTTATCCACTTGCAGCTGAGGGACAGGCATGAACTGTTTGTTTCATCCATGTTTCCTTATTCACGTAGTTCTGCTGCCACAAGCCAATGTGTTATTTGACTTGTTGCTTTTTGCTAGCTGATGAACCAAGAGTTTATGTCCTGTACTGATAGAATAGGATACAAAGTGATGTTGAATTCAAGCTTATGTGTAACTTAAACTGAAGGAGAATGAGAGTGGTGAGAGAAAAAGTATGTTAAAACTCACTTCTGATGCATATGTAAAAATCACAGATTTTATTTTATTTTATTTTGCTTTATTTTTGCAAAATAACTTTTAATTTCCTTATTTTCTCACTTGCTCACTATTTTCATTTGCAATAAGAAAACAGATCTCAACATCAACAAACGTGATCTCAGTGCTTGCCTCTTTCCCTGGCATTCTTTCCCTTCCAAATCATTATTCATCACCCCAACCTATCCTCTGCCTCCTTCTAGCATATTCCCAACAACTCTTCCTGTTGCCTGCTTAGTTTTTCAATGCTGCTATTGATAAGTACAGAATGAGAAAAATATTTGATTTTTTTTTTTTTTTTTTCTTTTTTTTGTGAAAAGGTAAGAAAGAAAGGTGTTTGTGCATTTGTGTTTTGTTTGCTTTAAGGCCACAGACAGCTCTCAGAAGCCTTGTGTACAAACCATGCTTGCCACTGGCAAAGCATGGAGTTCTGGGAGAGATTTTCATGTCAGAGTTTGTGTGCCATTTGCCTGTAACTAGTTTCTTCTTCAGCAGAAATGCCAAGAAACCTAAAACCAGATGCTTCTAGAAGAAATATTTCATAAAAAAGAAATAGGAAAAAAAATGATGGTTTTGAAAGTGTGTATTCAGCAGTCCTTCTCAGTGGTAGACTTTGATGAACAGGCAAAAAAGAGAATGAGGTATGCATGGTGTATGATGCAGTCTCCAGATAGCCTCAAGGGATAAAAAAGTTATGCCTGCCCTCATGTTTCTAGACACATGTATGCATATGTTTCAATTGAAAAATTTTGTAACTCTGTGTTTTAGTTTTGTTACTTTTATTATTTTTTTTTTTTTAATTCCTCCTCTCATCTTGCTCTTTTACATTTAGATTTAGATTTAATCATAAATAGAATCTTTCTTAGATGCTAGATACTGCTCTGTAGGAATATAGAAGGGAAAAAAAATGTTAATTATTTATTTCAGGAGTTTCATGGAGAAGTGGAAATTCTATACCTGGTATACATACTAAGAAGGAATCAGTTTCCTGAAAAACATTCCTTTCTTTCTATCCTCATTCTCCTTTCCTTAGGTAAAAAAGAATGGCAGGATCAGATATTTGATGTCAGGAATTGCAAATTAATGTACAATGATATTAGTATATAGTATATGTATCATATTCCTTACAATAAGGAAAATATATTTGAGGAGATTAATAGTGGTTAAAATTATTATCTATACAACATGAGTATATTTTCCACTTTGTCTATCACAACCATGATAGTTATGGGTACGGACAAACATAATTTACTTAGTAGTACATATTCCTATATTTGAAACTTTAAAACTTGAATGTTTTGAATTGAGGGTATCTGCTAAACATATATGTTTGTTTCTACAGCGAATGTAATCCACAGTGCAATAAACTTTTGGACTATTTATACTCTTATCCAGTTGTTTTAATCTTCACACTGAGAAGTTGAGAATACTGTCCAGCCATCAATTCACCTCTTAATGAGGCATGGAAAAGCAACCTGTGTACTACTATCAGAGTGAGAATGAATGTATTTTATCATCAACTTCCTTTTATACAGCCACATAGATATTTTGATGTACAAAGAAGTTATGCAAACCTCAAAAGAAGTCTTCTAACAAAGCTTGCAAAGAACAGCAAAGCAGTTTTAAAAAGAAGATGAAAATATTTAACTGTTCTACTTCCTTTGTAAAAAAAAAAATCAAAAACTTTCTAAAAAGTTCTTAACCTCCTCTAAAACTCTACATTTTTTGATAGGGTTTAAATTAAATTTTGGTATAAATTAAACATTGCACTTCTCTTTGTTGTTCTTTTAGCTTATCAATGACAGTGACAAATAAAGAGCTCAAAGAGCTTTCTGGACCTTGATTTTGATATTGACTAATGTGGTCACTCACATAGTCTCTCTAATAATGAACATATCTCTTGAAAATGAAAAAGTGCAGTCATTATGCAGTAGTTTCCATTATCTGATAAGGCAAATCTCAACTTTCTTGAAACAAATAATTTTTAGGCAGGAGAAAATTCTCACATATGAATTACCACATTTTCTGGGACTTCATTTTCAACAGTCATTTAATATATATAAAAAAAAAAAAGTTTTGTAAATTACTTTCCATATTTAGAATCACATAATCCTTTTTTCTTCCCCATTATGTATTTTTACTTCATTTCATTAAGATCTGGCATTTATTGTCTTCCTAGTATAAGCATGTGATTCCATAGTACAGTATTTCCTAGAAACAGTCCATAGGGTTTGTACTGAATCTACCTCAGGTCTGAAGTCCACCAGACTTGCTTTGTCTGATTTTGTTTTCTTTGATTGCAGTTTTGGTTTACTTAATTTAGCTCTGACAGCAATTTCTTTAAATGACCTATTCATTTTTTTTGGCTAATTTATTTCTCAATTGTTATCTTTGTATGATTCAACCACATGTACAGCAAACATACAAGAGTATGTCAAGTAGACCCTAGAGTAGATCTTAGATCAAGTAGATCTTAGATAAGGAAGACATTACCAATATGAACATCACATTCCAGATGCTGCCAACTCACAGTAATATGCATGATGAAAGTAATAAACTCTGGAATATAGATGAGAAGGGGAAGGGTGAAATTAATATAATGAAAAGGGATGAAAACTAAGAACTGTGTGTCTAAGAGTTTAATATAAATTATTATCCTTGGCTACATCAAATTGTAACCAGCAGGTTGAGGGATACGACTGCCCCCTCTCTTCCCTCATGAAGTTCCACTTGCAGTACTGCATCCAGGTTAGGCCCCTGGTACAAGAAGGATATGACACTGTTGGAGCAGGTCCAGAGGAGACTATGAAGATGGTGAGCAGACTGGAGCACTTCGGCTATGACAAAAGTCCAATGGAGATGGGCTTGGTCAGACTGGAGAAGAAGCTTTAGAGAGACCTCATTGCAGCCTTCCATTACCTGAGGAAGACTAGAGGAAAGCTGGAGATTCCTCTCCAGGTTTCCTAATTTTTATAAAGAAAGTAATAATGGCTTTAAACTAAAAGAGTAGATTTTTATTGGAGGCTGACAAAGTACTGAGACGATTTGGCCAGAGAAGCTATGGATGTTAAGAGACAGTTTACTGGAAAAAATACAAATCTTAAATAATACAAAGTGTGCTTCTGATTGGATGCAGGCGTGAGTCACATGTAATGCCTCCATAATCGATTGGTTAGTATGTGGATGGCATGAGGTAATCAAGCACCTAAGTTTCTACTCTGATTCGCTGGCAATAAGCAACTTCTTACCTCACCCTAAATTGTAACTTTTTGTTCTTTTGCTAATGCTGCTTTTTTTCTGCTTATGCATCTGCCTATTCTTGCTGACTCTGTCAAGGACTGTGACCGACCATTGTCAGTGTAACACACCACAGAACATAGGCCTTAGCCTAGGCTCATGTAGTCATGTCCTCCACTAACCAAGTATGTCTCTATACCTGCCCACCTTAAACTTTCTGAAAACTGGAGTGACACAAGATTTTTTCCAGACCTTTGAGCACCTACCTCATTCTCCTTGACTTTTCAAAGACGATAAAGAATGGCTTAACAGTCACTTCTGATGGCTCCCTCAGAAATCGTGGATACATCCCATCAGGCCCCATGGATTTGTCTATGTAGAATTTGCCTAGACTATCTCTGACCAGGTCCTCCTTGTCCAAAGAGAAGTCTTCCTTTCTCCATACTCCCTCTTACTTCCCAGGTCTGGGGTTTCTGAAGGGCAGTCTTTGAAGAAAAGAGGGTGCTCAGTAACTCTGTCTTCTCAGTGTCCTCCATTATAAGGGCACCTACCTCATTCAGCAGCAGACAGACATTTTCCCCTGGTTTTCCTTTTGCTAGTGATGCACTTAAAGAAGCCCTTTTTGTTGTCCTTGACATCTCTTGCCAGATTTAATTCTAAGTGGGTCTCAGCCTTTCTTGGTATATCCCTTCGTGCTGTGGCCAGGCCCTTTTTCCACTGTAGGTCATCTTCTATCTGAGTCATTGTTGTAAGAAATCTGGTGTTTACTGCAGAGTGACTGAATATTGTTACTCTAAACTGTTGAAATAAAGTTTATTTAAGGATTGTTGAATATATCCAATCACTTGATAGATAAAAGAAGGATATGAAGACAAACAAAATGGAAAGCTACAAAGAGAGAAAGATATTCATTAAGAATAATGAATAGAAATTCTTCAATAAGCTATAACATGTAGACAGATCTATGAAATCTTTGAGCCTCAGATGAGTCTGAGATCCAAATTTTCAGATTCCAGATTAGATACTTCACACTTAGATATCTGATAGAAACATGTCTGCAAAGATATCTTAATGATTAACAATAAATCATTAAAGGAAAATAAAGATTTGTATTTTCCATTGGTCTAACATGAAACTGCTTCTAATTGCTTATAACCATTGCAAAAGTTATCTACTTATGCAGTCTCTGTGTACAGCAAATGCACTAAATGCAGGTCAGCAAATAAATGAAAGCAGACATTTACAAACACACACAATTGTATGTTCAAATTTTGTCTAAGTGCCTGCTGTCAACACCAATAGAGCTCATTATTGTTAAGACATTTGTTTTGAGAGACATTTGTACCAGACTTCCACTACACAGTCAGTGCGCGTTGCAAGAAAAATATCAGCAATGATTCTTTGATGCATTTGAATTTTTCTTGAAAGGTCAAATCCATCAATACTATCTTTCATGAAAAAAAATACCCCCTTTACATTGTTACATACACACAAACAATGTCAGTTTTTCATTTCTTTGCATGAATTGTTGTGCAATAGCAATGATAAAAGGTGCTTATTTTAATGCAGAAAAATTCTGACATATGAACTGTTTTTCATGATTGTTATTTGAAGCCACTGCAAGTCTTTCTAAAAGGAGTTGCTGACATATAATTGCCTTTTACACAGAAAAAAACTAAAGCATTTAGCATTTCAAGTTGGAATGCAACTTTAAAATAGCGTTTCATTAATTTAATCTGGTCAGGTCTTAATGTTTATAGATATGATTCCAAATACTGATTATGTACTGTTGCCTTAAACCACATCTCATGGATATCCTATTTCAGAATATTTACACAAGGTCGCTTCACTCATATCTAAGTCTCATAAATACATCAATTTCAATTTTTAAATTTTTCCCCTAATTGCACACATTATTTTCTCTTTAGAAGAAATGGCTTCTGCATGTCATGAAAGAAGTCAGACTAATTCTGAAACAAGACAATTGAATTTTTTCTCAGTAATTGGGATAGTAAATTTTTAAATACTATCTAATTCTGAAACATCTGTGAAAAAGATTTTTACAAAAAGATTTCTTCCTTCAGGCTTTAGAACCAACCATAGTGCAAAGTATTTTCCCCCATATATCGACAGTTCTAATAATTTATTTATGGAAAGAATCAAAGTTGTAGTTGAAATACAGGGAATTATTAGCCATGATCTTGTTTCAGTATGACTGAGAATGTAATACATCAGTGTATCACGTTACTTTGAATGAATATGAAGTTTTTTTTTCAAACAGTGAAAAATTACTTGGACATCTGTAGTATGGATGTGAAAATTTTCTTCTTCCAGCCTTTCTTGTTCTGCTGGTCTGTCAAAACTATAACACTCATAATGTTTATGCTGTATTTAAGCTCATTTGTAATGGCTTTAGAAGCCAGCAGGCAAACAATCATTTCCAAATTTTGGGAGAAATCCCTTTGTGCCTCAAAGTCATGAAATAGATATAGCTGCAGTGGTACTATCTCAGTCATATATGCATCTCAAGTTTTTCCCCTGTGTTGAAATCATCCTACAGTCACAACAGCACCATACCAAATCATTTAGAATGCTACATAGCTTACAGAATGGGAAATCTTACATATGGGAAAATCTGGAGCATTTTATGTAATCACAAAGCAATGCTGAGTTTCACTGACATTAATTGTTCATTTTTTGTCATGATATTTTATCATGCTTTCCTCTCCCTTGTGTGATAATCTGTGGTTATTGTGCAACAAAACAAAATCACTGAAGTGCTTAAATATTCATTATGCTGTGCTATTCAAAGCAACTGCTGCACATGAAAAATAAGATAAAGGAAAGCACTGATTAAGCAATCTGTTTAAGTGGTAAGTTAGCAATGATCAGTTACTTGGGTATCCATTATTTACGACTAACTTCAGCAACTCAAAGTGACTACAGACAAACATCAAATCCACAAAATTGCTATGCTACCCTTTTATAAACATTGGAAAACACCAGTCTTGTGATGCAATTCTGCTTTGCGAAAGCACAGCGTAATTTCTACCCTTAGATGCTGCAGTTACCTTAGCCATTTAGCACTGAATGCAGTGGCACAGACAGCTGCTTCCAGTGACTCTCCTCAGATGGTGGCTACATAGGCCTCAGCTGAAATTATAACCTTTGCTAGACCTGCTATATGTTATGTTGTTTTTTCTTTTTAGGTGTGAAAATTCCTCTTTTGTGTTGTGAACATGCAAATTACTAGTACTTAATAAAGGTAATTTTAACACTTTTTTGCACATTAAAGACTCTGCAACACCTACATATTTTTACTAGGGCTTTTCATACAACCGTTGAATTCTCTCTTAAAATTGTTTGGTTCCTCTATAAAAGCAGAGGTTGTTTCAGCTCAGCACCTTTACAAACTTGTCTTCATTATGTTGCTCTAGTGCTGCAGTATCCTCAGAAAGAAAAAAGTTGCCAATGGATTGCTTTTAATGAACTGTACTGAAGACAGGTACATGACTTGAAAATATCTGGCAACTGTAGAGCAACAAAGCATTTCTATGGTCCTTTCTAATAGCCGGTTTCCCTCTGTCAGATTTTAATTTCTTGACGGTGTTTGGAAAATGAAAAAAAAAAAAAGCTGCAATTCAATAGGCAATACATCAAATAATGTGGAGTAAATACATTCCTAGAACTACCCACATTATGGATGGATTTAATACATAATTAATTGAAGCACAGTTTCTCATGGCAGTATATTTAAAGCAAAGATCTGCCAACTGCTATAGCATATTTATTTTAGGACCAATAGAAAACAGTTTATGTTAATTTTCATAGCTATAGCTGATCAAAAGGGAGAGAAAAACCACTGAGATACAGGGAGATACTGAGGACTCTTTCTGAACACCGTGTGGAGGCAGAGACACAAGTCTAGGTCAGGCAGAGCAAAATGTTAAGCCTGTCAGTCTGCTTCATCTTTGGGGAAGCAGCATTATTTCCTTAAACTCTGGATACTGTAAAAGGCAACCTGTTTCTAACCTTATGTCCTCTCACAAGGCGTGGATGACAGGTTCAGCTTCTACATGATAGAAGACAGCAGATGAAAGTAATTGTTCTTTTGAGCTGAACAGGCAACAAAACTACTAATTAGATTAAGCTAGAGAAGGAACTAAATATGGACTTTCAAATCAAGAGGTCAAAAAATCCTGATTGTTACCTCAGGAAAGCCACTTAACCTTTTCAAGCCTTAGATTTTCCAATTATTTCTACTGTCATCAGTTCTGCACATTTAATATAACAACAAAGTATGATAATATTTCACTGCATTCAGAATTTTAAATAATTAACATTAGTAAACTTTTAAACTCATTAAGGAGGAAAAAAAGTTGACCAATTACAGTGGCATAGGATGATATTCCCAGCACATTGTGAAGCCTGGCTTTCCTTTTGAGAGAGATTACTGAATAGAAACAGATTATTGGAAAAATATATAATTTTTAAAGAACTGTGCTGGCAATGGTTTTTTTTTCCTTCTTCTTTTTTTCCCTTTTAAATGAGCTTTATATGCTCATTTAATAAAATTAATAAAGCATATATGCTTTATACTCAAGTAACTGCATTCTTTTATACACTAAAAATAATAGTATTTCCTTTCAAAACTATTAGAGAGTGTCCAAAGAAGGGCTACAAAGATGGTGAAGGATCTAGAAGGCAAGGCTTATGTGGGGTGGCTGAAGCCCTTTGATTTGTTCAGACCAGATAAAAGGAGGCTGAGGGAGGACCTCATCATGGCTCACAGCTTTCTCATGATGGAGTGGATGGGCAGCACTGAGCTCTGCATTTTGCTAACAGCAACAGAGCCCAAGGGAAAGGCAATGGAGCTGTGGGCCCAATGGAGCTGTGTCAGGGGAGAGTCAGGTTGAGGCTTAGGACAAAATTCTTCACCAGAGGGAGGTGGGCATGGAACATTCAGTAGGCATAGCCCAAAGCTGCTGGTGCTGGAGTTCGAGAAGTGTCTGGACAACGGTCTGAGACATACGGTCTGATTTTTGGATAGTCCTGAGTGGAGCCAGGTGTTGGATACAATGATCCTTGTGGACCCCTTCAAATTCAGGATATGCTATGATTCTATGATTTTTTGAGTTCAATAACAATGAAATTTGCTCTATGTATATATTGATCTGTATTTTATAGTTGCTCTGTGCTTTGATTTGTTATAATACTGTGTTATACACAAACAAACGGCATGTAGATAGCAAGAAGAAAAATAGCTAAAAACAAGACAAGAAATAAATGAAGGTTTGTTCATTGTGTTTGTTTGTAATCTTTGAAGAAACTACCTCATATTTTGTATATACAGCTTGCTATTCTGGGCACTATACTTCTTAAGTTTTGTCACTCTGATGGTAACTAATACAACAACCTCTATGATTTCATATGATAACACAATTTTTCAAGGAAAATTTTAATGTCAATTGTTCTGCTCTTTCTATTCTACTTGTAAACATGAAATACTGTGAGTGAAGTTGAGTGATTAATTCTGACTGCTTTCCATAAGGTCTGTTTTAAACACTATTTCAGATTCAAGGGTAAAATAACACAAGAAAAAAATAGAAATTTAACAGCAAATGTAAATTTAAATAAATCATAATTTTAAGGGACTTAATACTGCTTTTTTTTTAGATATTCTCAGCTATCTAAAAGAGCCTTTTCTGTCTCTTCCATGGGAAAAACATCAAATACAAGAGAAGAATAAGAATGTAGGAAATGAAAGAGGGGAAGTTAGAAAAGGAAAAAAAATCTTTATTTCAATGCTTTTATTCTTTTTATATCATTATAAATATATTCATTAAAAACAGTTTTTAAAGATTCTGCATATCAGTATATTATTTTATAATCCCTTTGTCAACTTGATAACCTAAGAGGCTTTCCCAAAACCTTGATAATGTATATATTGTACAGGAAAACACCAAAGGTTTCCCAGACATCTGGACACATCTGGTGTTATGAGGGATACTTACAATACATTGTTAGTGGACTATAGAGCCAAATCTGGGGATGTGTAGCAGACAGTTTATCTAAACAGATAGACTAGATATTAGGAAGAAATTCTTTACTGTGAGAGTGATAAAACACTGGAACAGGCTGCCCAGTGAAGTTGTGAATGCCCCCTCCACGGAAGCATTCAAGGCGAGGCTGGATGGGGCTTCGAGCAACCTGGTCTAGAGGGAGTTGTCCCTGCCTATAGCGGGGGTTGGAACTAGATGATCTTAAAGGTCCCTTCCAACTCAATCCATTCTATGATTCTATGATTCTATGATTGAACTGAGCTTTTGTGTTGTTGGTCATTATATTTTTCCCATCCTAATAACCCGATAATGAATGATACCATTCCACTAAAACAGAAAATCACAAAAACCTCACATAATTACACTGTGACTGCTCTAGGAATTAGACTATGCAAAATATTTCTAATTATATCGAAAATAAAAATATGTATGCTATGGAACTCTAGATTATAATACTGTTGTTGACCCAAAAGTTAAAAAAAAATGAAGAAAAAAGTGATGACATTTGATATGTTTTATTTATTATTTTAATGAGTGAATAATTTGTGACTACATACAACATTAAAAAGTAACATTAACTCCTATAAACATTTATTATTTATATATTTGGAATGGGTATGAGTCACCCCTCATTAAGTCAGATATTTTAAAGAAAACAAGTCTAACCACTGTATTCCTTGAAGTTATGAAAAGAATCAGATACAATTGTTTTGAGAACAGGAATTACTTCTCTCTACAATTGAAGTGACATTAATTTTGAAGCAATCATAATTATAAAATAGTTTCAATGTTACTTAAGAGCTCAAAATGAATAATTACGGAGTGAGATTTTTGACCTACATATATTTATCAACCTAAATGTTATGGGACTATTAAGATCAAAATAAAAATTGTTATGCCAAGCAAAGACAGTTAAGATCTTGCTTCAAGTGCCCATCTATCTGACGTAATGCAATGGAAAATACAAAAACTGTTGTGGAGTGTTCCAGAAGGCTAACCATGTTCTGGACTGCATTAAAAAAAGGGTGGCCAGCAGGGAGAGGGAGGTAATTGTTCCCCTCTACTCTGCTCTTGTGAGGCCCCATCTGGAACACTGCTTTCAGGCCTGGGGTCCCCAGTACAGGAAAGATGTGGAGCTGTTGGAGTGAGTCCAGAGGAGGGCCACTAAGATGATCAGAGGGCTGGAGCACATCTCCTATGAGGAAAGGTTAAGGAAACTGGGCTTGTTTAGCTTGGCTGAATTGAAGACAAGCCAAGCTAACTGAAGACAAGGCTTCAGTGAGACCTCATTGTGGCCTCCCAATACTTGAAGGGAGCATACAAACAGGAAGGGAAATGGCTGTTTATGAGGGTGGGTAGTGATAACAGGACAAGGGGGGATGGTTTTAAACTGAGACGGGAGATTTAGGTTAGAAGGAAGTTTTTCACACAGAGGGTAGTGACTCACTGGAACAGGTTGCCCAAAGAGGCTGTGGTTGCCCTATCCCTGGAGGCATTCAAGGCTAGGCTGGATATGGCTCAGGGAAGCCTGGTCTAGTGGTTGGCGACCCTGTACATAGCAGGGGGGTTGAAACTGGATGATCACTGTGGTCATTCTATGATTCTATGATTCTATGACATCAAAGATTCCTTAAAGCAAGTCAAGCACCAGTTTGCATCAACTTTGTATTTATGTTTTAGACATAAACAACAGTCAGTAAAAGCAAAAAAACTTCAATTAAAACATCTCCTTTCAGAAACACTTGTTACTCAACCAAATAAATTGTTAGTTAATATGGGATGGCCTTGATTCAGAATATTCTCTAATACAAATCAATCAGTCAATAAATTTACTGGAAACTGAATATTTGTTGTCCAAATTAAAATAACTGGAATAGGTTAACCCCGATAGTTATTCTGCTTTAAGGATCGAAAAAGGTAAAATAAGCATACATATCTCCCTATGCTTCTGGAAGTAAAACACTTCAGTGAAAAGGCTTGAAAGGACCATTATGGCATGTAGAAGAGGTAGCATTGGACACTGATTACAAACAAGTCAAAGACAGGAAAGCTTTGGTATAATCCCTTGGATTCATTTTCATGGAACTGGTGCGACTCTCATTGTATGAGGGCTGCTCCAAAAGGAATGCCCCTAATTTTAATATGTTGGCCCACAACATCAGAGTCAAACATTGATGGTGGTATGGCAGTAGAGGTTGAACCTTCCCACCAACATTCCACTTCATGTTGTTGCCATGTAACAGATGGCAGCAGAGGGCCAGTCTGACAGGGTGGGATCTGACATGGAAGTGTGTATAAAGCAAAGGTGCATCACTGAATTCCTCCGTGCAGAAGAAGTTGTACCCACTGACATTCATTGACGCTTGCTCATTATGAAGACTAACCAGTGGATGTCATCCAGTGAGGCAGTGAGTGGTGCGTTTCAGCTCTGTCTCAGTGTTTCAGCACCAGTCTCCACTGGTGCAGATTTTTATGAGTGTGGCCCACAGGCTGTTGTTCATCACTCTCAAAAAATGCATAGCTAATGATGGGGACTGTGTTGTAAATAATGTTTTGTACTTGAAAAATTGCTCTGTCAAACAGTGTCACTGTGCACTTTGTTACAGTTTCCATGGAAATAAAAAAGAGGCATTACTTTCAGAGCAAGCTATGTACACAGCCAGAAATAGCTACAAGTTGTAACCAGGCTGCAGAGGTCTTGCTGGAAAGTTTGGTTTCATCAGTCTTCATTACTGGGACTTACAGTTTGAACGGGGGCAGCTGAGAAACATCAGCTGGTTATAAACAAGTGAAGTAGGATTATATAAGCCATGGGAAAAGTTTCCATCTGCCTGAAAACAAAACCAATAATTGCTTTTTGCTGTTGTTGTTTGTATTTACCTAATTTTTGTCAGCTTAGTTACTTGCAAATGATGACTACTTTCTATCAAAGTACATTCATTCTGAAAATGTGAATGATTTTCAAATAAAAGGAAACATTTTCAAATAAAATAAGTCATGTAGGAGATGATCTAAATGAAGACAAGTGCCAAAAGAGGTAAGACATTTTTCCATATTCTTTTTTAATACGTGCTTCATAGCTGTGCTATATAGTTCCAGAAGTCCCTCAAAAGTTCATTATCTTCAGAACAAACACAACTGGATAGCAGCTGATAAATAAAATTATTATCCACATTTTCCCATCTACTTTAGGGATTCAGAAACAGGTGCTTCAAAAGAACCTTCATGAAACAGCTACTTGTTTTGTTTCCAGTAGCAGCATGCACATCACTCCTTCATCTCAGAATTGACTATGATACTGTTGCACAATTTGGTATAATCTACTGAATAAGTGACCACTTTCTTTGGAAAACCTCAGTCCCAGCTGGAACAAGTGACAACAGTGCAATGGTAACATAAAGACTAAGAGCCTGATTCAATTCTGATTTATGTGAGTAGCATTTTGGTCATATTATACAAGAATATCAGTGTTGCTTCTTAATCTTTTTTATTGATATTTAGTAATAATGCACATCTGTATTTCATGCTTTTCTGATTATTATAATTTTTCATCTCCTATGAGATATACAACAGCAAATAATAGACACCCTTGCAAGAGATGCAGGCTATAGTCTCTTAATGAACAAAAAAATCCAAACCCATATTCATTTATTTTAAGGCAATACTACATTATTTTTAAAATTTATGGTTCTCCACTTCTACTAACAATATTTTACTAATAATGTTTTGTTGTAACAGTGCTTCTAGTGACAAGAAAGTACAATCATTTAATTTGGACAATACGATGTTGGATTTTCCATAAAAGATTATTTAGTAAATCTATTCTAAATGGCTAACAGGACCAATAACAACTCACTTCAGGGAAAAAGATGTATAAAAAATTCCTATTTATTACCTCAGCCAATTATTTTTAATCACAATTTCTAAATTACTTTTAGATTGCTCTGTTAATGCTGTCAACTACTGCTTTACTTACATTTAAATTTCTTAACAAATGCAATTGGTTATGTTAAAAGACAATAATCCAAGACCATAAGGAAAACTCAGGTTTTTGGGATTACAAAGATTACATACTGCCATCACACAGTTTCTTCTAAATTTTGTTTCAAAACAATATTAAGTGAGGGGTCTGGAGCACAGGCCTTATGAGGAGTGGCTGAAGGAGCTCGGATTGTTCAGTCTGGAGAAGAGAAGGTTCAGGAGAGACCTTATTTCTCTTTATAACTACCTGAAGGGAAGTTGTAGTGAGCTGGGGGTCGGTCTCTTCTCTTGTGTAACTAGTGATAGTACAGAGTGAATGTCTTCAAGATGCTCCGGGGGAGATTTAGGCTGGATGTTAAGAAATACTACTTCTCTGAAAGAGAGGTCTGCCCAGGAATGGACAGAATGGGCTGAAATGGGCTGTCCAGGGAGGTGGTGGAGTCACTGATCCTGGAGGTGTTCAAGGAATGTTTGGATATTGTGTTGAGGGACATTGTTTAGTGAGAACTATTGGTGATAGGTGGATGGTTGGACTGACTGATCCTGTGGGTCTTTTCCAACCTTGGTGATTCTATGATTCTGTGATTCTATGAATTAAAATATCTATTGTGAAAATTTGTGTGCATATTGCATGCTAAACAAGAGTGGGGAAATAAAATATCATAGAATCATAGAATCGTAGAATCATACAATCATAGAACGGTTTGAGTTAAAAGGGATCTTTAAGATCATCTAGTTTCAACCCCCCTGCTAAAGGCAGGGGCCCCTCCCTCTAGACCAGTTTGCTCAAAGCCCATCCGGCCTGGCCTTGAATGCTTCCACGGAGGGGGCATTCAGAACCTCAATGGGCAACCTGTTCCAGAGTCTCACCACCCTCATAGTAAAGCATTTCTTCTTAAAATCTAGTCTAAATCTACCCTCTTTCAGTTTAAACCCATTTACCCTCATCGTGCCACTACCTGCCCTTATAAAAAGTCCCTCTCTACAGCTTTCCTATAGGCCCTCCTTAGGTACTGGAAGGCTTACTATAAGGTCTCATCAGAGCCTTCACTTCTCCAGGCTGAAGAGCCCCAATTCTTTCAACTTATCCCCATAGGGAAGGTGCTCCAGCTCTCTGACCATCTCCGTGGCCCTCTTCCAGACCTGCTCCAACAGCTCCATGTCCTTCTTGTGCTGGGCCATCCAGAACTAGATGCAATACTCCAGATGGAGTCTCATGACCTAAGACTTGTGAATATGCAGAGCAGATTAAAATGACTACTTAGAAAAAAATATAGTTGGTGCTGTGCAAAAATGGTAGTTATATGTGGACAACTGAGACTTTTTTTTGCCTGTCAAGCTACAGAAGTCTTAAGTGAGGTAGTATCTCCAGGTCCTCTGTTCTGAGGTCAGAGCTTTACTTTCTATGTTGAACTTCATCTTAGTATAAGCTACATCTTTATGTTATTTTTATCATCTCTTGGTCCTTGTGAAGTTGTTTTATTGCCTACTAAATTTAGAAATAAGAAAGAATCCGCTTACACTAACTCTATGTTACTGATAAACCAGCAATCACTGTTATCCTTGCAGTTGTTGTCATTGGAAGCTAAGTATAGTTGTTATGATCCATTGAGAACTGCTGATGTAGGAAGTTACATAATAGCTTTCAGCAGAGTATAAAATGAGTGAGAATCTGTAGTTTGTGTCAAGTCTTATTAATACAGGCTATGCCCCACTGCTTAAGGAACTCTGGCTATGGCAAAATATACCATGACATATTTGCAGATGCTGGCTGAATACAATTGATTTTTGTTGAACTAAATGTTGAAAATGAAAAAGTGAGAAAATCCTCAGGCAGAAAGAAGAAAACAATTGATATATTTAAAAAGAAAAAAAGAACAAAAAAAGAAAAGAAGCCCATATTGGTTAAAACATTTGATCTGACCATAGATAAATAGAATACTAGATTTAAGATAATTTATACTACAAAACCAATCCCATATGAAACATAATAAATTAGTGACCATTTCTATTGTGAAGAATTTTAAGTCTTTCTACCCTGAACTTTTTTTGAAATTTCCTCTAAACATACATTGACAGTAGCTAGAAGGATAACCACTGAAGAGATTATAATTGTCAAGAATCAATTTCTTATTAATTGTTTACTTTCACAGCTCCCAGTGTAAAAAGGAATAAATCAGACATATGGAGCTCAAAAATTACTTTGTCACTTAATATTTCAATTAAAAAAAAAGTAATTACTGGTCCATTTACACTCATGGTCCTAATTAATAAAAACAAGACTCAAGAATACAAGGACTAAAAGTGTTACACCACAACTAAACCAAACCAAAATGCATTAAAAAAAAATGCTTGTGTAATATCTACATATCCTTCTGATCATTTATAAGCCAATTTAATTACTTTTTTTCTGTAATTATATTTCCCTTCCGATTTTTATATGTAGATAAAATTATATTTAATGCATCAGTGTAGTGGGGTTTTCTACCATCTGCATTTATGGTTGTTCCATAGTGTGTTTCTCATGTGTGATGAACAGGCTAAAAAGATACTCACTATAATTCATAAATATATGCATCTAAAATGATATATATTTTCATACACTGCAATCTTTGTAGCATCTATTCTAATGTTATCCCAAAAGCTAATGGAGTTAACTGCCTTGAGTAGCTGAAACCCAAGGCAGTTACTCTTCCCAATGCTTTGTTTCCTATTTTGTTACACACTGAATGCTGGTAAGAAACTGCGTTCTGCATTTACCACGAAGATGCTAACAGTCATCTGTGCTACAGCAGAAAAGTATTAGCAGTAACATTCTCTTTTTGCCTAATAACAAGAGTGTCTCTAATGCATTCCCACATGGTTGTCATTGGTAGCTGCCATAAATGGGAATTGCTTCTATTTTAAATACCAGCTGAAGGGAGGCTTTGAAGAGCACAGATATCCACCAACATCCATCCATCAACAACAAAAAAAAGATGTATGATGCTGAAAAAGGCTAATTTTTAACTAGAGTCTCGTGAAAGCAAATAGAATGCCTGCTGGGGAAAAAAAAATATATATATATATATTTTTTTTAAAGTTTTGTGGTTTTTTTTTATACATTTATTCTTTGTGGTATGATTATGCAAAACATCTGTTGCACTGTGAACACACCAGAAAGAAAAGAAAGATAAAAGGAGATAGGGAACTTCTAAATTAATGTATTTCTAGATACCACTTCATTTAAAAATCCTTTCCCAAAATAATCACTAACCAACAGAAAAACAAAATGATTCAAAATGAATGAATGAAACCTCTCTGCCTACAAATCAAAGGAGGGAAAATAAAAGAAAAACATGTCAATCCCTTTCCCAAGGCACATATCTTATATCCCCTAAATATCTGTGAATTAGATTTTACAGCATGGCAGCTATCACTATGGGACAGATCTCTAAGATACAGATCACCAGAAGCTAAGAATCTTTTCAATAGGGTTTATTTGGCTGTGGGGAAGGACTATAAAATTGACTTAATAACATTATCTCTTTATGGTGCACACAAAATTTCCTTTTTAAAAGAAGGTGGTTAATCAAATTACAGAGCAGAAGTATATGCTATAGCACTTAGAAATAATCCCAGGGAAGGAAAAATTAATTAGAAAAAAACAAACCCTCTCCATGGATACTTTATTCTTTGAGAAACCAAAGCATTAAACTGTAAGATTTTGCCTTGATTCTCTAATCTACTGCAAATATGAGCACTTCAAATAATGGAAAAGTGAACGGAAGTAATTCTGTATTGATTTTGGTAATCTTTTGAATTTCCTCTGAGCTTATGAAAATGAATTTTCAAAATGGAGGAAACAAAATCAATTCCTTTGTACACCTATTATGTATTCTTTTGTATAAAAGGATTATTTAGAAAAGATTATTTAAAGAGCAGTTGAAATAAATGTACGCAATGCGGTTGCTAAATAGAGAATTATAAAGTGTACAGAAAAGGTAAGGAAAAAATAGCAGGAAATACAGATTTTTAAATACCTGGATCCCTTTATAATATCCTCTTATATTATTACATCAAGAATGTTATACAACAACTTTCACATTACAGGGTGTATTTTTGCATTGTCAGAATGAGTGGTACAATTTGAACTGCTCTTTGAAAAAAGGCTCTTCAGATTTCATTTTGACAATTCCAACATATCTGTTTAACCAATGAACTTTAACTCATGCCAAAATGTGTTTCTTGGAAAACTCAGATTTTTTTTTCTGTGAGTTCTAATTGAGCATTCATCTAAAACAGTAACAACAACAAAAAGTAGTCAGACAGCATTATGCTATGATGTCTCTCACAAATAAGTTAAAAAAAAAAATAAGAACTGCTCTTCTAGATAAAGAAAAAGAATATAACAAAAAAAAAGTTATTTCACCTATCTGTATTATTAATAATGCTGATCTGAGTAGAAAAATATCTTGAAATTTCACAAATCAGAAACATTTTATTTTTGCTTTCCTGAAAATGGAAGAGAGAAATCTGAGTAGCCATGCAATTTACTTCTAACATCACTTTTTTTTCCCACAAGCATTTACTGCTTCTGTTTCAACATAATTTCCAGGTGGGACAATTTCTTCTCTCATTTTATTAATAAAATTTAACATCAGAAAAGACTCAGTAACAACCACTGTGAGTGTGAACACATTTCTGTGAATAATCTTGATAAAAATGTGAATATATGAATGTAGAAAATAAAAAAAATATAACTTTTAATGTAATCATATGATTGGATCATGGCTTGGACAGGACCTCAGAAGGTATTGCTTGAAGCAGGGTCAGCTCCAGGGTTAAAACCAGGGCTCTTGAAAAGCAATGATGGAAACTGTACATCCTCTATTCAATCTGCTCCATGCTCATGCTCATTTCTCCATGAAAAAAGTGCATTTCCATGAGAAGTGGATTTTGAGAATAAGACAGGGAAAAAAACAAAACAAGCAAACAAACAAACAAAAAGAACAGCTAAAACCATGTAGGAAGTACAGCCTGAGCTTTTGAATACATAGAATACAATAGAAATACATTTTTTAGCTAGCAAACTTTCCAAAACCTGATTCATCTCTGTTCATCTTCAACTGTAGATCAGTAGATTTGAATTCTTAACTACTAATTTATTTCAAATAAGCTTGAAGGTAGTCATATAGGTTTTTCTGCTTTGTATGTTTTTGTGTGTGTGTGTGTTATCTTCTTTCTTGTTTGATCTTTTTTTTCTTTTGTTATTGTTATTCTAATACAATAGATAAACATTTTTCTCTGAGAGTTTATTTCTTATTGGATGATTTCCTGATTCTTCGCATTATTTGTTTAGTATCTCTAAGATGAGCTTAATCAAACTGTATGTTATGTAATACATGTTGCTAAGAACTAATTTAATTTAAGGGACTCATAATCCAAATAGAAGAAAGCATTTTTTTCTCATCCTTCAGCTATGCATCATCTCAGTCCATAGTCTGCCTTTCCTGGATAACTTGTCTGTCTTGGTAACATGCCTGGGTGTGAGAATCCTTCTTTGTTTTCTGATTCAAAGCTTGCTTCCTGAGGTATTTGCTGTGATAAGACTCTAACTGATTTATTGAGGAGGCAGGCAGTGGGTGCTACCATGTGACAGTCAACATCACTTTGGGGACATTTGAAAGCACCTTCCTCCAGAGCTGCTTGCCTCTGGAAAACAGTGCTCAGGAGTGTTTACTGGTGGAAGATCTGGCCTGTGACTAAATAGCTCCAGCTTGGTATGGGAAAATTGAGGAATGATACCAACGTGTCCTGTGAAAAACAGGATGCAGATGGGCATCCCTGCTCCCTCTTATCTGCTGGCAAGGCCCAGAAGATGGGAACAAAGGAGTTTCTGCTGAGATCCTAGAGCCAGTAGCTGACACTCTAAGGAGAGCTGACTCAACCACTTTGGACTTATAAATAAGTTGGTACTACCATTGAAAAGTTGCCGTCATCGTCAATGGAAAAACAATGCCCAATGACCCACCACTACTGAAGATCAATGACTGAACTACAAACCATGCTGGATCCATGGTGGTGACTATCTCCCTCTTGCTTCCTACAAAGACTCCTTGCTTCTTCTTTCCTATCTTTTCTATCGCCCTTCTTCCCTTCCCCATCATCCTAGTTCGTAATAGTGCCCATCCTCCCTTTCCCCATCTTCCTGGATAAGATCTGTAATAAACTGTTTGGACCAACATTTGAACTGCTGTTTCTTAATCTCATGCTGGGTATACACACATCAAAGAACCTCCTCTCCCTCCTATAAATTGGAGCAAGACACTGGATTTATACTGAAGTACTTGTGCAATTTAGTGAGTCCCCTAGGTATCATAGTGTTAAAACTATACAAAGTATAGGTTTTTCCAAAGCCAGTGACCACCACAGTGACTTTTAGCCTGTGGTTTATTTCTTTTTTTAATGATATATTGCACGTCTTCGCCAGTAACTTCTCTATTTCACACTTGATTTCCTTCACAACCCTCAGATGAATATTATCTGGTTTTACTGATTTAGTACACTTAGGTTTTTAAGTTCCTTTATAACTTCTTCCTTGGAGACCACCATTTTGTTAAGGCCATAGTATAATTTCACATGCAAAGTGCCCTTGGAAGAGTGATTTCCCTATAGCACTTGATAGTGAAGACAGATGCAAAAAATTAATTTAACTCCTCTTCTTTTTTACTATCCTGCCTAATTGCTTCCCTTGTTCCTTCCTTGAATGCATCTAATGTAAGGTATGCAATCATCTTGGGTGGAGAGGAACCTGATGCGGTTTAGCAAGGGCAAGTGTAGAATCCTACACATGGAGATGAATAAACTCATGAATCAGAACAGGTTAGGGCTCACCTGCTGGAAAGGAGCTCTGCAAAGGACCTAGGTGTCCTAGTGGATAACAGGTTGACCATGAGCTTGAAGAGTACCTTTGTGTCCAAGAAGGCTAATGGTACCCTGGGGGACATTAAAAAGAATGTAGCCAGCAGGTTGAAGGATGCTCACCTCCTCCTTTACTCAGTCCTCTGCTCAGCAACCAGACAAGGGGTAACAGTCACAAAACAGAGCACAGGAAGTTCTGTACGAACATGAGGGAAAGCTTTACTTTGAGGATGACATAACACTGGAAGAAGCTGCCCAGAGAAGTGGTAGTGTCTCCTCTGGAGATATTAAAAATCCATTTGGATGCTGTGAGACCTATTGCAGGGAATCTGCTTTAGCAGGAGGGCTGGAGTAGATGATCTCCAAAAGTCCATTCCAACCTCCACGATTTTGTGATTCTGTCTTTTTACCTACTGCATGATTTTTTAAAATTTTTATTGATATACCCACCAGTGCATTGTAGTGCATGCTACAGAAATCATATAGAGTATTTTTATATTATTTATCAGAATACTTGTGTCTTCTCAGTGACCTTGCATTTTGCATAATCGCTTACATCCTTGCATGGAGAGAAAAATGCTACAGAATAATCATGGTAGCATTTCATAACCTACACAGCATGGATGTAAATAGCTGCATGGAACAAAGCAAGAGAATCAGAAAACCACATAGATATAAATGTAACTGAGTTTGTCAAAACTAACCGTTCTTGAATGAATGGGAAAAACATATTTCAGGATTTATTTTTCTGAAAGACCATGTTAGGTGACTGCTAAAAGAAGTATCTTCAACGTGTATTCAGCAGAGAGACAGTAATATCTTTATAATGCTTTCTTGCTGACTTCTTACCACTTACCACTTTTTGTAAGAGTACTGCAAGGTGTTAGATCAGTGGACGCCTAGGCCCCAGATGGGTACTGCTGGTTTTATTTCTGCATCAGGGCTCAGTGGCTGCTGCTGCCCTGTTTTAGCTTTAGCTTTGGGCATGGGCCTCACAAGGAAAAGGTGGCACCACCACCACTAGTCCCAGTTTGACAAGAAACAGTCCACGATTTGTATAAGGTTGGGGTGACAGACAGCAGCTCAGGAAGTGGAGGAACCTGTGACAAGATCCTAAGTGTAACAAAAATCCTTACCATAGACTGTTCTGTCGTCTTTGCTTGAATTTAAGAATTTCTGTTAAGTGCAAGGTTTATGCAAGTTATAGGGCAAGGAAATCCTGATGCCATATCTACATGTAAGAAGTGTTGAGAAGCTGAGATTAGTTCTAGGAGAATACCAGAACAGCAGGACTTCAACAATGCTGATATATCAACACAGATAGATGTACCAGTGTTTCTTAAGTGATGCCTGTTTGGGGATAAAATATATCCACTCTGAGGGAATCTGTTTTTGATCTGGAAGAAATAGATATAGGAAACTAATCTCTACTGGCTTCACAGTTCTATTGTTATTCGTCTCCTTTCTAAGAAAGCTATATTAATTACAACATATAAAAAGTAAGGAAGGTATAGGCTCATGACACTGTGAAAAATTAATTTCATAGAATGCCACGAAATTCTGTGGAAAATGTGAACTTAATTGAAGTCTGTTGCCAGGTTCAATCTATGAAGAAACTAGGAGTTTTGAAAAAGATAAAAGATGGGTGAAAACTTAATCACATAGATAGAACTGTAACTTTTAAGTAACCGTTATACATTATAAAGAAAATTTAGATGAATCATTTATATACATGCTCTAAAACAGCTGTCCTTATCATGGGCACTGTCCTTGTCACCCTGATCTAAGCAGATCCTGCATTAAGCATGAGGTTGCACCAGATAACCAATAGCAGTGTCTTTTTTTTGTTGTTGTTGTTTTTATACCATGACTTAAATATTATTTATTTCTCTTGAGATTGTAACAATGTTTAGACATATGAGACAAAATGAACTATTGTGCTAAAAAGTGCTGTTGCTTTCAACTGATAGCTTAATGAAAGATGTTCAGAATATTACATGGAAGTAACAAAGCAAAACATGGACTTCAGGAGAGCCAACTTCAACCTCTTCAAGGACCTGCCTGGAGGTATCCCATGGGTTATAGCACTGGAAGATATGGGGAACGAAGAGAGTTGTTTGGCATTCAAGCACTACTTATTCCAAGCTCAAGATTTGTGCATCTCTAAACAGTAAGAAATCAGGCAAAGGTGGCAGGAGGCCTGCATGGATGAGCAAGGAGCTCTTGGAAAAACTCAAACGGAAGAAGGAAGCCTATGGACATGTGGGGGGAATACAGTTACATTGCCAGAACATGGAGGGATACAAGGAAGGACCACTTGTAATTAAATCTGTTGAGGGAGGTCAAGGACAATAAGACTTTTTAAAGTATGTCAGTGGCAAAAAGAAGACAAGGGGAAAATGCGATTCTGCTGCTGAATGAAGTGGGCATCTCAGAAGACACTGAGAAGGCAGTGTTACTGAATGTAACACTCTTTGCTTCAGTCTTTACTGCTAAGACCTGCTAAGAGTGTCTCTTGGGAATCCCAGACTCTGGAGGTAAAACAGAATATAAAGAAAGGAGGACTTCCCCTTGATCAAGGAGGGTCTGGTCAGAGATTATCCAGGCAAACTTAATGCATACAAATCCATGAGCCCTGGGATGCACTCATGTGTTTTAAGGGAACTGGCAGAGGTTACTGCTGAATGCTCTCTACCATCTTTGAAAAGTGATGCAGAATGGGAGAAGTACCGGGACTTGGGAGGATAACCAATATCATTCTAGTCTTCAAAAAAGGCAAGAAAGAGGAGCCAGGAAACTACAGGTCAGTTAACTTCACCTTCATTCCTGGGAAGATGATGGTGCAGCTTATTCTGGATGCCATCTTCAAGCAAGATGAAGAGAAACATATCAGGATTCACAAAGGCAAAATCATGCTTGATCAATCTTGTAGCCTTCTATGATGTCATAACTGGCTGGGCAGATGAAGGCAAGTACAACATTGTCTACATTGACTTCAGGATGGCCTTTAACACTGTCTCCCATAATGTGCTTGTAGGTAAGTTTAGGAAATGCGAGACAGTGAACAGCATAAAAGACAAATAAAAAACACTCTCTGACTTTCTGGGGTAAGCTTGGTATGTCTTGAACACTTACAGTCCAAAGTGGTCATCATGACAACAAATTGAGGGCTATTATCAGTGAGGCAGGAGATACTGTGAGGACAGGGTAGTCTTCCTTTGCTCTCAAAGCAGGCCCACCTTTCCCTCCAGAAAGTTTTTCCTACAAACTTATTTCTGACAAACTTTTTACTATGAGCTCTTGTTTACTGCCTTGGTACAGTGTGCACGTGCACACTCGAAATGGACTAGTAATCAGCCTTTTCCCTGTTCATTTCTCTGTCACTAGTTCTTTCTCCATTTCTCTCTCTTTCTCCTTTCATTCTTTCATAAAGTTGTTAAGTAACTGCAAGACTTATTTCAGCTGAAGGTCACATAGTTTAGTTGCACAGTTTATGATTTTGTGTGTTAGAGTGCCATCCTATAATGTCACATAGTTTAGCCTCGCAGCTGAGACAGATTCAATTGTTAAAATGCCAATGTTTAAAATATAATTGTAGTATACTGATTCTCATTAAAACAGATGATCGTGTGTGGATCTCTGCCTAATACTTTACCTTAATCTAACTGGGGATATTTGTGAATCTGGTCACTTCTTCTCTCCCCTTGTGGGCAGGATGTGACAGGCAATGAGGAGGACTGAGAACTGGCTGACTGGCAGAGGGTTGTAATCAGCTGTACTCAGGATATAGCTGGAGGCCTGAAGCTAACAGTGTTAACCAGGGATAGGTAGTAGGTCTGCTCTTGTTCAATATCCTCATAAATGACCTGGATGTAAAGACAGAATGCACCCTCAGCACATTTGCTGATGGTACAAAGCTGGACAGAGTGGCTGGTGCACCACAGGATACCATTCAGTGAGATCTGGACAGGATGGAGAGCTGGTTAGAGAAGAACCTAATGAGGTTCAAAAAAGAAAGCATATTATCCAGTGGGATGCAGATTCTTATTCATTGCTGGAAAAAATTCATAGCTAATGGTGGTGATTGTTGAAAAACAGTGTTTTGTAGCTGAAATTTTCTTTATCAGATCGTGTTGTTGTAATCTTTCTATCTGATGTAGTTTCCATGGAAATAAATAGGAGATGTCACTTTCAGCATGACCTACATAAATATGTAAAGGTCATGTGCCAAGAGAACAGGGCCATGCTCATTTCAGTGGTGCCCAGTGTTAGGACAAGGGGCAATGAACATAAACTGGAATACATGAAGTTCCACACAAACATTAGAAATTTTTTTTTTTTACTTTGAGTGTGACTGCACTGGAACAAACTGTCCAGAGAGGTTATGGAGTCTTTCGTCTTCTGGAGATGTTCAAAACCTGCCTGAATGCATTCCTGTGTAACCTACACTAGGAAGTTTGCTTTATAAGGAGGGTTGGACTTATCATAGCATCATAGAATCACAAGGTTGGAAAGGACCTGCAAGATCATCTAGTCCAACCATTCTCCCATTACTACTGCTACCACAAGCTACTAAACCATATCTCATAGCTCCTCATCCAGACACCTCTTGAAAACTGCCAGGGATGGCAACTCCACTACCTCCCTGGGCAGGACATTCCAGTGCTTGATCACTCTCTGAGAGAAAAAGTTCTTCCTTATGTTTTCTTTCTTGATAATCCCTAGAGATTTTCATCCAACTCTTACAAGTCTGTGATTCCATGATTCTGTATTTCTGTGATTCTGTAATGCAACAGAGAATGCATGACTGAGAAAAGGAAAAAATATTGATCGGAGGAGGAGGGAAAGTCCTCAGACAATTTCTCTCAAGATTTAAACATTTTTTTGTTTTTAAAAATACAATTATCAAATGAAAAAAAAAAAAAAGAAATTCTAGTGTAGTGTATGATAGCTGTAAAATGAACATTAGAAAGCAATCTCAGAAAATATTCTGTCATATCGCAGTAATACTGATGATATGTATTGCATATATTCCCCAAATTCAAATTTTGATCAAGATTTCCAAAGAAAGAGGGACCTCACAGGAGAAGAGCAATGTGATGGAAGATGTAGCAACTCTGCTATTCCCAGCTGTATAGGAACACAGGAGATTTGTCTTTGGCAACAGAGAGCAAACAGTAAGTGCCATAAGCAAACAAACAAACAAACAATACAAAAGAGGGATTCTTGCTTCAATGGGATCACTATAGTAGCAGTACTAGTAAGCATTCAGTCTCACTGACATAAAGAAAACCAGGAAAACTGGCAACACTGGATACAAAGTCCCAGGGTTTAATGGAAAAAAAATGAGTTCAGTAACAAACAAGACCCAGTAATGTTGCCTATCTAAAGCCCTGCAGCAAAATTGATGAGTTGTAGAATGGCTTAGGTTGGAAGGGACTCTAAAGATCATTTAACTCCAACTTCCTGCCACTTTCCACCAGACCAGGTTGCCCAGAGCCATATCCAGCCTGTCCTTGAACGCTTCCAGGGATGGTGCATCCACAGCTTCTCTGGGTAAACTGTTCCAAATCTTCCTTCCCTTAGATTAAAACAATAACCCCTTGTCCTTTATATAATGTAATGAGTGTGATAATTCTGGAGCATAAGAAGTTCTGCACAAATGTGCACAAGAACGTCTTTACAGTGAGGGTGATGGAGCACTGGAACAGGCTGCCCAGGGAGGTGGTGGAGCCTCCTTCCCTGGAGATGTTCAAGACCTGCCTGGACACCTAATTGTGCGACCTGCTGTAGGGAACCTGCTTTGGCAGGGGGTTGGACTCGATGATCTGTGGAGGTCCCTTCCAACCCCTACAATTCTGTGATTCTGTGATTTTGTAATAAGCCATAACGGGGGGAAAGAAATCTGTTTGGATGCCCAGCTATCTATAATGAAAAAAAAAATCTGAAGTGTAAATTTTCTTGTATTATACCACTGCACACATAACTGAGACTGTGAGTATCGTGTGTACGTGGCACATGCAGATTGAAGAACAAAAACACTAAACTTAATAAGATTTCACTATATTTGTGTCAAGATGTAAATCTTGCCCAGACTGTTTAAATCTGGAGCTAAATGTTATATTTGAATTACTGCAAGTCCAATTTCTAGAGCCTCATATATATTCTGTCAAAGATTCATTCATAGTAGTGCTTATGGGGACCAGTTTAATACATATTTTAAAACAAAGTTTAAATATCCCTTTGGGTAAAATGAAAGACATGGATTAAAACAAAATCATTGAACCCATTGCCCTTAACTTATCCTTTTATGTATAAAAGAGGAATACAGTAGAATGTAAATGTGAAAAAATCCACATTTTAAAACCTTTACCTACTAGGGACAGAAGTTCCTAATGTAAAATCTTTCTAAACTGTTTCATCAAGTCAGTTCTCAATGGGTGAAACAGACATTCAGTTTCACTCTCACATTCTGTTTTCCAGCCTATCATGTCACAGAATTCAGACAGATCACAGCATTTCTCATTACAAAACCAATACATGCTTCCCAAATCAATCATGTATAAATGTTAATTAGTAGTTGCTGCCCTCATCAAATTGTGACTAGGAAGCATGGTAGTTTATTTTTAAGATGCAGTTTGAAAATAATGCTGGAACATACTCTTTTGATTCTCATTGTATTTTCAGCCATAGCATTGTTCTTTACCCTTTAAATAAAAATAAGTTCAAATTTTCTGAAATGTCAATTGTTTCCATTTCATATCCTTTCTCATGCTTCTGTTGCACTCTATTCTATCGCTGGAACAAAAAAAATTCCTCTGTAACTTGGGAGAACACTGACTAGAAATGACATCTTTAATAATTTGTTTATTTTTTATAATAAAAATAACTTTTAATTCTACTTGTCATGTGAAAAGGCAGAAAAGAAAGCCCCTTGCATTCCAGCTTGTCCTAAAATATCAGAGGGGCTGGGGTTGGCTAGGCTTAGATTCTTCTAAGTGATTCCAAGCAATCCCAATTCTGTGTTCTAAGTCTTGTAGCATTCAGTATACAGGCTGTTATGTTCACAGATTCACAAACAGGAGATTGTCCAATTCTCTAGTTGCATCTGAATAGGCTCTCACAAACACTTCTAAGGATTTTGGACATGCACAATGAGAACTCTCAGTGCTTATCAGTGAATTTTGCAGTTTACTAAAGCAACAGATTACAGATTCTTTTGGACTGCTGATGATACACTGTCTGCAGAGCACATCAGATTAACCAGGAACATGAATGATATGGCTATCTGAAATCACATTAAATTATGAAATAAATCTACAGACAGTTCTATGTTTCCTGGGGAGGCACTCAATGTGACTGAGTGTGCGATGACTGACCCCAGCTTGTCTGTAAGGGTATCCTTTCACTCCCAAAGTCCTTCTCTCTTAAGTAATTTTATACTCTATTCTTACATTTCTCATACTCTATTCTTATTATTCTATTCACACAAGGTGGAACTTGTGTGACTCTAGTTAAAACACACCATGGTCATGTAAAGTTTGCACAAAAGTATGGTTTTGACAGACAGGTGAAATAGTTCTAGCTCAGGAAAACAAGATAGTTTATCAGTTCTAACAGTTTCATCTAGTCACTGTCCCTGCAGGATGATCATCAAATTTAGCCATGGGACTTCCACCTTCGTTCACATTCCATATTATTTTCTTTATTACTCTACTGGGCTCTCCTGGTATTTAATTACAGCTAAGGTTGCAAGTCATGTTGTTTGGGGAACAATCATGGAATGGATTATCCAGTGCATTCCACCCTGGAGGTTTGCCTTCTCCCAAGAGATGGACTTTTCAATAAAAAAAAGTTCAACTTTCAATAAGTTATCTCCAGTAAATATTCCACACTCTTGTCTCAAAATTCTACACACGGTCTCACTATTGTGACTTAAAAAAATTAAAAATAAATAAATAAATAAACCATAGAATTCTTATACAGTGTTTTCATCGCTGGGCACTTTAAATTATATGGACATGCATTTCTCTCTAGTTCTCTTGCTCTCCTTTTTCTTTTCACTTGCTCTGTCTTTTCTGGCTACTGTGCGTGTAGGATACCTAAGCTTTTGGTCATTAAATGAGATGCTTACAATCAGGAATAACTTGGATAGTTGAAAAAAAAATCTTCTCACAGAAGTCTGAATTAAGAAAGGTATTCAATTTTGCCCTGGTTCCAGTTGGAAAAGTTATTTTCTTCATACTGCCTGGTATGATGCGGTGTTTTGGCTTTAGGAGAAAAGCAGTTTTGATAACACACCAATGTTTTAGTTGTTTCTGAGAAGTGCTGCACAGTGCCAAGGATGTTTCAGTTTTTTCAGCTGCTTGTGCTGTCCTGCCAGCAAGGGGCTGAGAAGATGCAATGAGTTGGGAGGGAACAAAACCACGACAGATGATCTGAGCTGGCTAAGGGGGTGTTCCATACCATACGATATCTTGAAAAAACAATATTTAACTCTGGGGAGGCAGCCACTGCTCAGGGACTGGGTGGGCATCGGTCAACAGGTGGTAAGCAATTGTACTGTGTATCAGTTGTTATGTAAATCTATGTAATAAATATATATATTTCTGTCTTAGTAAATAGTTTTTATCTCAACCTATGTGTTCTATCCTTTTTCTCCAATTCTCTTCCCCCACTGGGAGCATGGGAGACTGAGTGAAAGACTCTAGTATTTAGTTGCTTTTCAGGCTAAACCACAACAACTTTCTAAGCCAACAGAAAACATGTAATGTATACAAGGCATCGGATTTCAGCGGCAGCACCTTAGTAATCATGAAAACATCTTTACATCTGTCTCGCTCCAATTTATAGGAGGGAGATGAGGTTCTTTTAATATCTGTATACCTGGCATGAGATTAAGAAACAACGGTTCATATGTTAGTCCAACCAGTTTATTATAAATCCTTGTTCATCTGTGTCCTTCAGACAAAGATTTTACAACCCTTGCTCAGGACTTGTCCATCAAATTCTCCAGACAAAGGGTTTCTCAACCCCTGCCCAGGACTTGCCTGGACTTGTTCATCTGTGTCCCCAGCAAGCTTTGAGACACTGATGTAAAAAAAGTATGATATCTTACAACATCTGCAAAACAACTGTGCAATTTCAGCATATCCTTCAACTGCTAAAAACCTAAAATGCATTAGGAATTAAGCTAATTAAAACTATTCACCAATAATATTACTCAGATCTTTTTTTGGCCAGCCACTGACTATGTTCTTTTTAATATATTTTCTGCATCTTGTGAATACTTCTGAAAGGAAAATAGTTGATGCTTTTGCAGATTTATTATGACTTAAGACATTTAGATGTCTTTGGTAACCATGTTCTTTCAAAATTTATTCCAATCCCTTTATAGTGTTCTTCTGCACAAAGCTGTAACCTTCTCTGAGATGCTTGTTTAATTAAAATTCATAGAAGGAAAGTAAAATTTGATGCAAGACTTCAGAATTATGATGCATTCTAATTAGCTGGAAAATTAATACCATTTTTCATAGTGGAAAAAAAGAAAAGAAGCAACATTCAGCATGAAATATAGCAGATTCATTTGAAGTTTGACTAATACAGTTAAATGTGTTTCATATTGATTTCATCTAATTACTTTAGAGTAAGATTGGTTTTTATTGTACTGAAACTAATAACAAGAATTTTGTAAACTTGGTAAATCTGAACTTTTTGTTGTTGTTGTTACTGTTACGTGACTTACTTGAAATTAATATGCTTGAAATGAACATTTGGCTTCAAGTTCTGCCAGGGTAACTTTAGGTTGGATATCAGGAAAAACTTCTTTACAGAAAGGGCTTTTAAGCACTGAAATAGGTTCCCACTGAGTCACCATTCCTGGACATGTTTAAAAAGCTGTTTGGATGTGGTGCTCAGGGACATGATTTAGCAGAGGATTGTTAGAGTTAGGGTAGTATGGTTAGGTTGCAGTTGGACTTGATGATCTTTAAGGCCTTTTCCAACCTGAGCAATTTTATGATTCGATGATTCTCCCTTTCATTCTTTGGTATGCACTGTTTGATAACAAGAAAGGGTTCTACAAGCGAACGTATTTTTATATCTCTTTTATTCAGCATGAATAGAAGACCTTAAAAATAATATTAACAATGATTCATTCAGTTCTTGCAAAAAGGGAAACTACTGAAGCTCTGCAATGTTCCATGTTGGGATGTTCCTGTTAAACTTACAAATTACCTGGAAAAAGCAGTAAATAGAGACAGAGCCTGCCATTGGTACAAGCCTTTTTTTTTTAATTGCAGGGCTAGTATGTACAGAACAGGTCTCATTTTCCAGAAAAAACTCACACAGCTCAGGAAACCTACTGAGATGAAAAAAGTCTATGAGAGACTTAGGAGGGACAAACCATATGGGCCTCTCTTGCTCTTTTTTCCCAACTTCACTTATGGGTACTTGTTGCATTGCCTCCTCCTCCTACTTCTGAATGCCACTGTGCAAGATGTAGTAGTTGTTTGAAATGCTGTGGTTGTCTGAAACATGGTGGTCAGGTCCTATGGTCCTGCATTATTTTTCCACAGTCTGAATATGGCTGTAGAAGAAAGAAAGAAAGAAATGCACTGGATCTTTTGATGTGCTCTTCATGTAAAATATTGACCGTGAACTCAGTAACTCAAATATCAGCATACCCACATATAGTGTGAACATTTTGGTTCAAATTCTTTCTCTACTTCAAATCTGCATTTTCTGCTTCCTAGGACTGTGCATAAAACACCATTATTACACAGTTTTATTCTCACTATCTTTTG
Source organism: Centrocercus urophasianus (assembly GCF_019232065.1). Classification (NCBI taxonomy): domain Eukaryota; kingdom Metazoa; phylum Chordata; class Aves; order Galliformes; family Phasianidae; genus Centrocercus; species Centrocercus urophasianus. Next base: position 20,165,126 of record NW_024884142.1, read on the forward strand.
TTGATACTGTACAAATACACAGATACTTGCGGAACTGCCTTAAGTCACAGAAGGAGAATGACTGAAAGTTTAGACATTACATGAAAAATAATCTACAAAATAACTTCAGCAGAGATGTGAGAGATTTGCTCCATACTCTATATTCTAAATCTTACAATACTCATTTGAGAAAGGACGTTCAAATATCTTGTAGTTATAAGGACTAAAATTTGGATCTTCTGTTGCCTATAAAACCAGACACAGGGAATTAAAAGAAAGTTCTCAATTCTTGATGCTAAAAATATTCATAAAATAAAAACACAGTGAGAGGAAACTCAAATTGCTTACTCTTCAGAATTTTTTGCTAGTAGGACACACAAATTTTGGTTATTTTGCTGATTAATTTTTAGTTGGTAATTAAAAATTGAATAATATCAACAAGAATGAGAAAGAAGTGAGAGCTTTTTTAGAGGCGCATAAATGTATTTCAATAATTTAAGGTAGATAAAAGCTTGATAACTGTGACAAGCCTTCTACAGTAGGGTAGGAGGCTGATAGGAGGTGAACCTAAAATCACTCTCCCTTTTCTTGCAAATTCACTAAATTCAGAATTTTATACTGACGTAAAAACACCGTTTGCTTCCTCATTTCTATTAGGAAAAGGAGTAAAAATACATTTCTCTTAGTTTGTTCCCCTCTGTTCCCCTCCCTCCCCCGCCCCTTTTTTTTTCTTTTTTAATGTATTTTCATTTTACTGTTAAATTGAAGAAACTTTGTGTTTACATAACTCTAATATACTATTACATCCTCCAATTATTCATAATATTTCTGTCTAATGTACCACAGACATGGTACCTAAGGTTAAGCTGGCATAACATTTTCTGTTTTAGCCAAGTGGTTTAGATTGTTCATAAATATGTGACTCATTAAAAGCCTGTCCATATGATCAAGAATACAGAAAAGAATTTAACCATAAGCTACTCTTTAAATCAAATGATGGAACGTGTTGTCTTTTCCTTTTTCTAACTCAATTTGATCTTCACTTACTGAAGACCTGTGTTACTGGGAAAACTGCAACCTTTTAAATGCCTTGCATCACTCGGTCTGTAGTCAGCTACTGAGAATAATGCATGTGCTTTGATGTGTCTGCTTTTGATACTAATAAGAGTTCAGAAATGATAATGTTTTTTCCTTGCTTCTCTAAGAGAACAATCATTCTTTTCTCAAATGTAATATTCCCTGTGTCAGCTGAAGAAAATACAATTTTAACTTTCATATCCAAAACAAGAATAAAGAACTGCAGCTGGAAATGCTGCAATGACCTCTCACCAGATGTCCATGACATTTTGAATTGAGATAGACTTAAAGCCTCTAAATCTTGTTTTTTAATCTCCTTCACATATATACTTATCTGTGCAATCTAGCTGTTTCTTAATGTTTTCTTCTCTCAGAGATGGATGTTCTATGCCTCTGGCTTTTAGGGATTATGCTGCAGCTTGAATACTACTCCATAGTAATTTCACATGACTCAATTCTGTTGTTGATTCTGACTGTAATGAAAATAAATGAGATTTTTTTTCCCAGTCTCATTTTAATTTACTTAATGTAATTTAAAAATGATTTGTCATACAAAGCCCTTATGCTTGCATATTGGCAAGTAAAAGTAGTTCCTTCTCCTAAGTCCTCAGTTATTACAGTGTCTCCACATAGACTAAAATATTAGTGCATGATGAACAACTTACTAGACTGGGCTTTGAATTTGCACAAAAGCAAGATTTTGTCACCTTATTGAAAAAGGTTTGGTTCTTCAAAAATCCCTGCAAGATAATGGATCAAGTTTTCATTGATTTTAAGCACTTTCTCCTCCAGGGAAGGAGCCCTAAATTTGTAATTTAGAAACCTGAAGTGAAAATTTAAAAATGCAATTTTTAACCCACTTCTCAAAAGTTACCAGAAGAAATGCCTTAATTCTTAAGTAACCTCCTTTCCCACAGTTAACTTCATCTTCTGTTTATGATTAAAGGTTCCCATTCTTGGCAGTAGTAAATTTTTAGCACTTTGCGCTAAAATCAAGGCATTATTTTATCAAAGGAAATTTTAATATTTAATTTTTTAGAGGACAAAAATATATTTCCAAATATAATAAGTATAAGAAATTATTTTATTATTATTTTATTATAAATACAATAAAAATATATTTCAAAATATATTGGAAAGTCTTAATAACTGTTCAAAGGAAATGAAAGATCAAAGGAATGAAGCAATCAGCATCATTTTGTGGACAATTTTACATTTGAAAACCTCTCTTTGGAGTAGTTTGCCTTCAGAAGAGAGTGCTCCAGTGTGTATACTGGCTGAAGACTTGGTCTGGGGGCAAATGAAACTAGCTGGATGCAGGAGTCTGGAAGATCTTGCCGTTGTACCCTGTGAAGGTGAGATACAAACTGGTGTCTCCTTGCTTCCTCTTATCTGCTGACTTAAATTTGCAAGGCCTGGAAGATGGGAACAAAGAAGTTCCTGCTGAGATCCAGAAACCAGAAACTATCACTCCAAAAGAGCAGGCTCGGCCGCTTTGGACTATAAGTGAGAATTTGTACCATTGTCATTAGTCGCCCTCAACTGAACAATGCAACCTCTGAGGACACATCATTACATCACTACTAAAGATCAGCACCTGACACCAAGACATTCTTGGATCAAGGAATGGTAAACTGCTTTGCTTTGCTGTGTTTGTTCATTTGTATGTTTGTCTCTTTCCCTGTTTTCTATCTTTTCTCTTTATTTCCTTTTATTCTTTTCCTTTTCGTAGTGGCTGTTGCCTAAAATTGTCTTATCTGTAAAGCTTATTAATTGTAACTAGCCAGTTAGACAATTTAACCTCCATGTAGTTGTTGTTAATTGTAGTTTAGAAAGCTCTCAATAAATTAATGTGTATTATTCCTCTGAGTTTTGGATGACTCCATCGCACTAGAGACCTCAAGGGGAGGTTGAGGGAGAGAAAAAGATTCACCTCTCTCAAAATCCACTGAGTGGGAGAAGATAGGAAGATATAAACTCGTGTTCTTTCTTTCAAGTAATAATGTAGCAACAAATTGATACGCTGGATTGGAAAATTTAGGAATACAGAGAATATCCTTTCTCTTGAAGTTGTTTTAACTGCAGCATTGGAAGCAACTAAACTTGATGAGCCAGAGAAAGTGTAAATGAGAACACATCTGTTTAATCTGGGGATGAGAGTACCTGACTGCATGTGATAAATAAAACCTTCTTCTACAGGTTTTTTACTAGGAGGTGAATAAAGTAAATGACCATTGAATAATAAACAATTCTTGGACTGCTGGGGAACTCTGTGAGATGCAAAGTGAGAGAATTTGATCTCCATTAGGCTGGAAAGGCAATTTAAACGTATTTCATACCATGGATAAGTGCCCTAACTCAAGAACTGTCAAACAATATAGGACAGGAGGCTAATCTTTCTATTTTGTTTCAGAAGTAAAATTTACTTTCTTATTTGCTTAAAAAAAAAAAAAAAAGGAAAAAGACTACAGTTACTGAACTTAAAGAGATTAAACATAGAAATACAGACTGTAAGGTTTTTTTGTTGTTTTTTTTCTCAGATGATACAGTGGTTGTGCCTTGGAACTAAAATTTTTAGAATACTTTGTACTTGGAAAGGATGTCTGAATATTATTTCCTTCTTGTGGGCTATGATTGGGCTGCCATTCTGACTTTTCTGTATTAGTCTCTAGTTTACAATGAGACAATAAGTACAAATTCATCTTCTACATTTACAGAGTTATTTGTTTTGTTTTTGCCATAGTTTCTTTGTCTCAGGCATACACAAGCTATATTTTTATGCTGATATGCAAAAAGGCTGTAATTATTTTGACTTATGAACATATGAGGCATTGACACATTGGCATATGAAGCAATATGAGATAATCTACCAGACGAAGAAAGAATATTATCATTTAGACTTCTAGTTCTGAATCAATGAACTTAACTCTGCAAGGTCTTAGATTCATTATCAATCCAGTTACTACAATTAAGTTTCATGGGGAATAAATGAGAATAGCTCTAGCCCTATTATATTTATATAAATTTCAACAAGGACAGTTCAGTAGTGTCTGGAATTTAATTAATTTAAAGATCCAACTTTTTTTACTTGTAGAAATAAAAATCACAGAAGGAATATCACTTCTTGATGTCTTAATTCTTCATTTGCTCTTTTGAGCAAAGAAAATAAGAAAGTAAGATGCTAAGAAAATTGTTAGTTTGTTTGTTTGCTTCTTAGATATTTCATATTTTCCCAGAGGCAAACAAAGGAAGTTATGCTGTTTTTACTGAACACATTAAGTTTTCCCATTGAAAAATGTTAATTTGAAGAAATTCACAGTGAAAGTTATATTCCCTAACCAATAACACATGTATAGGTTCACTGGACCTTGTTTTTTGTTGTAGTGCAACTATTTTTATTTCGTAAGATAAAATTTAAGCCCTTTAATTTAGTTTAGAATTTGCTTGACTTACTTATAGACCAAATACATCTCCAGTCATGGAGGCACTTTAAAGTTTGCTCCTAAATACATTTTCTTCCTCGTTGAAATATGTTCCCTTGAAACATGAAGACAAGCATCAAGACTATCTTACTGATATAATATTCATGAGTTTTAAAAAATCTGATCTAAAGCTTTAGTATGCAGCATTTCAGTACAAAAACTTTTACATCCAAAAGGGCTTTGTATGTGACTTTTCTTTTTCTTTGTGGTTAGCTATTGTCAGAGAATATCTCTGAGAGTGTGGAGCATTTGTCAGCCAGCAAATTTTGATATAATTCATAGAATCATAGAATCACCAAGGTTGGAAAAGACCTCCAAAATCATCCAGTCCAGCCATCGGCCTATCACCAATATTTCTCACTAAACCATGTCCCTCAGTACAACATTTAAATGTTTCTTGAGCACCTCCAGGGTTGGTGAATCCACCACCTCCCTGGGCAGTTCATGCTCTCTTAAAAAAGTATTTCTCAGTGTTCAACCAAAATCTCCCCTGACACAACCTGCAAGCATTCCCTCTAGTCCTATTGCTAGTTACATGGGAAAGAGGGTGACTCTCACCTCACCACAGCCTCCTTCCAGGCAGTTATAGAAAGCAATAAGGTCTTCCCAGTGACTTACCTTCTGCAGACTGAACACTCCCAGCTCCCTCAGATACTCCTAATAAGACATGTGCTTCACTGCCCTTCTTTGGACATGCTCCAGGGCCTTATAGTGAGCCCAAAACTGAACACAGACTCGATGTGCATACTCACTGGTACTGAGGGGGACAATCACTTCCCTGCTACTGCTGGCAACCCTATTTCTGACATAAGCCAGGATGCCACTGGCCTTCTCGGCCACCTGGGCACACTCCTAGCTCATGTTCAGTTCAACTTTGATCAATAACCCAAGGTCTGTTTCTTCTATAGTCTTCCAGTCACTCTCCTGCAAGTCTGTGGTGTTGCCTGGGATTGTTGTGGCCAAAGTGCAGGACCCAGCACCTGTTGAATTTCATCGTAACATCCTCAACTGAGCTATCCAACCTGTTCAGATCCCTCTGCAGTGTTCTTCCTACTATCAGGCAGGTTGACATGTCTTCCCAACTTGACATCATCTGCAAACTTACTGAGGGTGTCCTCATCCAGCTCATCAATAAAGATATTCAAGAGGACAGGCCCCAGTATTGGGCCTTGGGGATCACCACTTGTGACTGGTTGCCAGCCGGATTTAACTCCGTTTGCCACCACTTTCTGAGTCCAGCCCACTAGCCAGTTCCTCACCCAGCAAATAGTGTACCTGTTCAAGCCATGGGCTGAAGTCTTCTTCAGGAGAATTTGGGAGACGATGTTAAGCTTTGCTGAAGTCTAGATAGATCACATCAACAGCCTTTCATCCATCAGACAGGTCACTGAATCATAGAAAGAGATCAAATTGGTCAAGCAGGACCTGCCCTTCATGAACCCATGCTGGCTAGGCCTGATCCCTTGGTTTTTCCTCACATGCCATGTAATCTCCCTCAAGATAATCTGTTGCATAACCTTCCCTAGCACCAAGGTCAGGGTGACAGGCCTGTAGTTCCCTGGATCCTCCTTATTTTTGTAGATGGAAGTCACAATGGCAAGCCTGCAATCCTCTGAGACCTTTCCAGTTGATCAGGAACACTGATAGATGATGGAAAGTGTCTTGGCTATCACCTCTGCCAGCTTACTCACCACCCTCATGTGGATTCCATCCAGCCCCATGGACTTGTGGCAGTACTAGTAAATTAGCTGGTTAATACAAGAACGCCTCTTGCATACAACCACAGTTTAGCTCCCTAAATCCCCCATACTCATTTTTAGAAATAGGGATTGCAAAGTTCCCAACAGTAAACTGATCACTGTAGAATATATATGTGCTGTTGAATATATACAGAAATGCCTCTCATATGTTCTGTGTGTAACTTGAGTGTTGAGTTCCATTTCTGTCTGACTTACCTTCAGTAGGTACATTATCTGTGTCTATACCTAGTTTCTGAAAGGACAGAAGGGCAGGATTTTCCTGCTAGAAACTGTGTCTAGATGTGGGAGCTCTATTTCAGATGTCCTCTTTCTTTGCTTTAGAATTAATAATATAAACATGACATATCCCATTGTTCAGAACTGGGATACTCTCCATTGAGTTTTCCCCATTCTATTTTATTGGTCCTGCTATGAGAAATAGTAATTTATTCTCCATATTACATCTATGCCAGTGAACATCACTGAAGCACAGGAGCAAGTGCTAGATAAAAATTTCCAGTCTACCCAGTGCCAGTGTAGCTTCACCTCAAGCACTGTGTACATTTTTGAGTGACATAATGTAAGAAGGATATAGAACTATTAGAGTGGGTCCAAAGGAGGGCAAAAATGATGTTGAAGGATCTAGCGAAATAAGACGTACAAAGTGTGGCTAAAATCTCTTGGCTTGTTCAGCCCAGGAAAAACAAAAACTGAAGGGAAGCCTCCTGGTTGGGAGCAGAGGGGCAGCACTGAGCTCTGTGAGAGAACCCGAGGGAACCCCATGAAACTGTGTTAGAGAAGGGTCAGGTGAGGGTTAGGAGAAAATTCTTTCCAGGGAGGTCGGTTGGGCACTGAAACAGGCTCCCCAGGTTGAGCCTTCTGGAGTTCAAGAAGCATTTAGATAATGCTCTCAGACATATGATTTGATTTTTCTTTGTTTTTTACTGATTCACAGTGTCTTACCACAGCATCAAGACAAGTAGTCTTTGGAGCAGCATGGTAACTATGAGTAAGCCTTTTGCCTGTATAGGTTTCTCTTACACTCTTGTGCTTTCTAGGTGGCAATTTTTTTTCTAAAAAAATTGAGGAGATGATGCTGCCTTCAGCATATGCACATTTTATAACAATATGGCATCTTGAAATTGTTCTACAGCCCTTGATAATAATCTCTTTCTAAATTCTGAGCATAATGATAGCAATAGAATATATAGTAGCAATTTTATTATCCTCTTCAGAATACCAACAAACTATGGATGTAAGAATTCCCTCATGAAGTGCTAACACGTCAATATACAAATTAAGTTGAATTGTATAGACTTGCTATGGGTGAGACCAGTTAACTTTTTAAATCCTAATCTAACAAAATATAGAACCTTTCGGGAATTAATAAGATCATACACTAAAGTAATAGCACAGCAGTACAACAAGAACTGTGACGTTTTTAAGGAATATTTTATGATATAATTAAAAATCCTACATAAAACTGGCGGCTGTGTTCAATAGGAAAGGCAACCATTATTGTCTTTCTTCTGCATTCAGAATATCAATGCCACAGTGGCTTTAAGACTGAGACCTGTCAATCACAATTGATTTAATGGCAGTGATAAGAATTAAGAACATTAAATTCAAATCAGTTCTGCAACTGATGGCCTTCTGAGAAAGCAGAAAGGTCTAAGTATGTAAATATTTTAAGTCTTCCTTACCCAGAAGTTTTTAAGTTTTGTATATGATTATATCAAGGATTGTTGAAAGGCATGTTGCATATCAAGAGCAATTACTCATTTGTTTGCTTGTTTCTCTGAGGGATTTTGTTTGTTTGTCTGTTTTATGATGATTAATGGCTCCTTCACAAGGGAAGTCAAGGGGTAGGTTCAGATTTCTTCTGCCTGGCAACAGAAGACCTGAGGAAATGGCATGGAGCTGTGTCAGGAAAATGTTAGGAAAATGTTCTTCCCTGAGAGGATGATTGGGCACTGTAACAGGTTCTCAAAGGCACCAATTCTGCTGTCCAAGAAACATTTGGACAATGCACTGAGACATAGAGTTTGAACTTTGGTAAGACCGTGTGGAGCTAGGAATTGCACTCAATGTTCCTTTCAGTGTTCACTTTCAACATGAAATACTCTATGATTCTTTGTAAGCATTCTTACTATGACTCCTTGTTTTTTCTCTGCAAGTCACAATTGTGTTTTAACAATTTTTTGCAATTTTTCCCCCTGTATTTAATTTGGGGGATACAGTGGGTAGTTTAAAGTGGTTTTGATCCATTAAATTATAAATCCAAAAGTTAGGGTATGGCCTTTAAGTAAAAAGTGGAGAAAGACAGGCACATCTACATGGAATAAGCAGTTAATATAGTTATGATTCAGAAGATTTATATTTCTACTGAATACAGAGGGGGAATGGACAAAAATTTTACACTGCATTCATGACTTTAAGACAATTAAAGATAAAACTGGGCAGCTCACATTTATTACTAGAATAGAAAGCATGAGAATCTCTCTTAGGTGAATAACGTGCTCAGTGAAAGGAAAGTTTTTTCTCTGTTTCCTGTCACCCGTGGAACAATTTGACTCACTATCTATGAATCTGAATTATTTCATTGACAAAGTTTTTTGTGTTTGATTCATATTTTTTTTTGGGGGGGGGGAGGGGGAGAGGTGAGGGAAGCTGGGGGTGAATTTAATGCGGTATATATTAGATTCTGTATATTTTCTGTTAATTTTTAGGTTTTCTTTTTTGTTTTTCCTGACACTATGCAGAAGTTTTCATATCCTAAGTATAATTTGCAAATAATAGATTCTCTGTTCATAAGCAGAACAGGATTAAATTTTTGATTTGGAGAAGTGGACTGGAGGTATAGAAATCTATATTTTCAAATAAATTTTTATCAATTTTTAATTAATAGTTGAATTATAGAATATCTTGAGTTGTAGGAACTCATAAGGACCTGTAAAGATCATTGAATCTACACAAGATCACCCAAAAATCAGACTGTATGTCTTAGAGCATCGTACAGACACTTTTTGAACTCTGACAACTCAGTGCCATGAATCTGAAGAGGCTGTTCCAGTGCCCGACAACCCTTTGGTTAAGAACCTTTTCCTGATTCCCAACTTGAATCTCCCTTGGTGTAATTTCCTGCTGTTCCCTCAGATTCTATCACTGGTCACCAGAGTGAAGAGATCAGCGCTGCCCCTCCAGTCCCTTTTGTGAGGAGTTGTAGGGTGCACTGCAGCCTCCTGTCAATCTCCTCTTCTCTGGGCTGAATGAAAGAAGGAACTTCAGCTACTCCTCCTACTTCTTCCCCTCTAGACCCTTAACAATCTTTGTAGCTCTTTTTTACTTTATGTCCTTTTTGTTCTGTAGCACCCAAAATTACACACTGTGCTCAAGGAGAATGTGCCTCAAGTTTAGAATGTTGACCCATAATGTTAATGTACCACCATGAACTGCAAAACTTAAATTGTTTTATTTAGAATTCTCAAATGATCAGAGTTTAAAAAGATGTCTCAGCTTTAACTGTTATCAGTTAGACACACAGTAGAATGGACAGTGCAGTAAATGGCTTTCTGAGTGCTCAAGTTTTGTTGCTGTTTTTGTTTTAATTTCTAATGGCTGTTTAATGAAAGGGATTAGGAATGAGGCCTCTTGAGATCCCTTCGAAACATCATTATCCTCTGTTTTTATCATTTTAGCCCTAATGTCAAATTTTCTGTTACATACTACAATACCACTTACATTTCTAAGATTTACCTGTTGATGATGCCAGCAGGAGAAGGGAGGTAATCTTCCCCCCATACTCAGCACTGGTGAGGCTGCACCTTGAGTACTGTGTTCAGTTTTGGGCTTCTCACTGAAAAAAAGACATTGAGGCCCTTGAACATGTCCTTAGAAGGCCAACAAAACTTGCAAGAGGTCTGGAGCACAAGTCTTATGAGGAGCAGCTGAGGGAGCTGGGATTGTTTAGTCTGGAGAAGGGGAGGCTCAGGGGAGACTTTATTGCACTCCACAACTTCCTGAAGGGAGGTTGTGATGAAGAGGGGTTTGGCCTCTTCTCCCAGGCAACAAAGAGGATCCGAGCACATGACGGCAAGTTCTACCAGAGGAGGTTTAGGTTGGACATAAGGAATAACTTTTTTTCTCAGAGTAATTAGGCACTAGAATGGTCTGCCCGGAGAGGTGATGGAGTGTTCAAGAGGCATCTGGATATGAGATATGGTTTAGTGGTTCGTGGTAGCAATGGTAATGGGAGGGTGGTTGGATTAGATGATCTTAGAGTTCGTTACCAATCTTGTGATTTTGTGATTCTATGATAAATACCTATATTGAGTGGACATCAGAATTCACAGCACTATGAGTAAAAATACTTGACTGCTGTTTCCAGTTAACTGGATTAAATAAATCATGGTTACTGCAGATACTGTCTATGTATAGCTTACCATAAGATACTAAACCAGTAGAAATTATACAGTTTTCAGGTACCTTGCTTTAATCAGTATAAATCAGTCGTGCAATCACAGCGAAACGAGGGCTAAGAAGGGAGTACCTGTTAAAAACTGCTCTAATGCATTGCAAGCTTCTACTCATTTATTTTTGTTGTTTAACTGAATACTTCTGGTGCGAGCATTAAAATTTTGTTATGAAATTGTGCCTGATACATATTTGCAGATGGCAAACATAATGTACTCCTTTGTAGTGATGTCAGTGACATGAAGTATTCTATTTTTGTGTCTTGTGTAGAGAAACTTCTTAGTTTTAATTTGAAGGATCACATCATATCCTCAGTGAAAGAAGACATTGCAAAGCAAGTTCTAAGAACTGTAAAATTAAAAATGTGAAATACAGTTAAAATTCTGAATAGAATCCTAGAATCATAGAATGGGTTAAGATCATCTAGTGTCAACCACTCTGCCATGGACAAGGGCAACCTCTGCTAGATCACATTGCTCAAATTCCCCTTCAACTTGACCAGGGATGGGGGATCTACAACTTCCCTGGGCAATCACATCTCAGCACCACCATAGTAAAGAACTTAATATTTAAGGTAAATCTACTCTCTTTTAGTTTAAAGCCATTGCTCCTTTTTCCTTACTGATAGTAAGGCACTCTGATAAATGTTTTCTCTCCATCTTTCCTGAAGGCCTCCTTTAAGTTCTAGATTGCTACAGAGTCTCTCAAGAACCTGAAATACTTGCTTGAACAATTTTTGTCAAGAAAACAAAACAGGCTACTTCCTATGTAATAAGTTTACTTTTATGTGAGACTAAAGCTTTAGGAAAACATTGCAATTCTTTTTTATCCAAGATTTTTTAAGCTTGTGTGTGTAACAGGAACTTCAACAAAAATGCTGCTGTGCACAGAAATTAAATGGAGCTAATCAAATATTCTGAGGAAGCATTACTTTAATTTTAGATTAGGCGTGTAAAACGGAAGAAGGCTTGCAATACTTGGGCATACAAAAATTTTGTAAACCAATATGTAGATTCCTTCAGTGTATCTTACATGCTTTAACATTTATTCTTTAAATGCACAGCAGTATGTTAATGTTCATTCACCATCTTGGCACTACTTAAAAAGAATGGAGTTACAAAACCTTAGATGGCTATTTTTCAAAAGCAGTTAATAAGAGACATTTTCTTCTTTTCACAGTACTGAAAACTTCTGAGGCAGTAAACAACAGGATATCATGTATATTAAATATACATGAAAGTCTCAAAAGCCGTTTATATTTTGAAAACTGAAGAATGTTATCAAGTGCTGATGAAAGAAAAAAATGTAAATTATCTTAAGGCTTCAGGGGGAAAAAGAAAAAAAAAAAGAGGATTCAAAAAATCTTGTTTATTTCTTAGTTTCAGAGAATAATCATAGAGAAGAATATAGATATATAGAGAAGAACAAAAGAAAAAAGAAACAAACAAAAACAACAATACTAAGAAACTGAAGATTACTGTCTCTAACAGAAGTAAAAATACAGAAGTGATAACATATTAGTCAGGTTGAATAACATGTGAAGAACCTGTGTTTTTAAAGGGACTCTGAAAATTCTAGAAGTCTGAAGAAATAATTTTTTGAAAATGCAAAATTTTTAGCTCTTATAAATTTCTCAGGGATTTTACAGCTCAGTTGACATTTCCTGAAGCATATATTGTCTCAAAGTTGCAGGACCTTTTACTGTATTTTCTTTTTGCAAACTTTACCATCCTTACTGATTTATCCAGGTACTTAATACTTGAAGATAAAATTTCTTCTGAATAAACAAAGTAACATAAATTTTGTCACTAAATAGGTATTTTTAATATTAGATATTAAAATGGTAATTTGGTCCCATAAAGAATGTTCTGACAAACTTTTTAGACAGATGTCATTAAGGACATAATGATTCACTGATTGATTAACCTTCATCGATTGATTAATTTTAATTACAAAATCTACTTGTATGCTTTTAGACTGACTATAATTTCGCCTTGTTTTTCAAAAGTGAACAGAGCCCAGCATTTCTCCAAAAAAAAGTTGTGGACTAGCAAGCATTCCCTAGAATTTTTCTTAAGCAAGTGATTACACCTCGTAAAAATTCCATGCTATTAAAAAAAAAAAAAATTATAACCCAGCTATTAGAGTTCTGTCTATATATACGCTTATGTCTTTTCAATTCCTAAACTTCTAAAGAATCATTGATGTATATATACATATTTTCTGTGATAACACTATTAAAATAGAAAGAAAGCTGTTTTTTTTTTTTTATTTTTTTTTTTTTTTTTCCCAGCATGCAAAAGAATTTCACAGAATAATGCTAGATTGAAAAATTATGGAAGTATCAACTACATTCAACCCTCTGAACTATGCACAAAATATTCAAATAGCAGTATGACACAAAAAACTACTGCCAGATACTACCAGATAAAGTGAAACAGAAACAAATATTTAGGAACTGTTTACAGGCATGAAATTGACAACAATTTTTAACAGTCCACTGTGGTATGAGGATAGATATACCAGCAGATCCAAGAGGCCTCATGAATATCATTGGATAAATCTGTTGCCATGCTTCTTCCTAATACATAAGATTTGGATGCCTCTTGTATTAGTTTAGTCTTTCTACTGGGTTTATACTAATTTCCCTCAGAAAGCCTCAATTATGTTACCTACAAGCACATACAGTTCAAGAGCCATAAGTTCTTCACCAGAGGTATAAACGGAAAGAGTGACATAATGCTTCAGATTATTCTAGATTTCAATTTTAAGTAAAAATAATAATAATAAAATAAAATAAAATCAGACATTGATCTGATTAATAAAATTTTTGTTTGAATTTGAGAATATTGGAGAAAATACTTATGTACCATTAGGGGACAGTCAACACTTTACATACTACCTCTTTTCACCTTAATCAGCAGAACAGTGCATATTGTCTTATGGTAATTATAAAGTTTTGTCTTTCAGTAGTTCACAATACTGTTGGTGAAGAAGATGGAAGAAATGGAAGACAATAACGAGTATCTTCATCTTTTTTCTCTGAATTCTATTTATTTGAATAAAGCAGTTTGTTGTAGCTAGTAATTTCTGCTATTTTTACCCAGCAGCAGGAACCTACCAATACCCTATATCCTTTCTTTTAAAATCAACCATCTCAGCAGAGGAATGTAAAATACTTATGTCTCTAGTGAGGATCATTAAACTTTCTTTTGCTGTTATCTTTGACAAATAAAATACCAAATAATGTAATTTCAACTTTATTTATCTGTCTTTAGTGTATTTACAGTAAATATTAATACAGATATTAGTTTTCCCCAAGCCTGCAACATTATAATAAAATTTATATTACATATTGGGCCACAGCTTGATACATCCTCACTAGATAAAGAGGAGGGGAAGAAGAGGCAATAGCTGCTCCTGACTCCTCATGTACCCCCAGTCCCAACCAATGGGGAACTGGGTCTGGGTTTGCCCTGACACTGTGGAGCAGGCAGGGGTTATTGCTTTTGATTATTAACTTGATAAATTTACCTTTTGGAAGGAAGAAAACAAAACAAAACAAAACAAAGAAACTAGTGTCAGTGTCATAACTAGATTAACTTACTGCCACAGGAGGAACAAGATCTAGCCCCTCCCCTCTTGGCAAAAAACAAAAGCCAGTCAAACAACACAAAACCAAAGATTCCCACCAAACAGATAGACCCTTCGCATAAATGGGATTTAGCACTTGGCCTGTGAGACACAAAAAAAAAAAAAAAAAAAAAAAAAAAAGAATCATAAAATCATAGAATGTTTTGGGATGGAAGTGAGCCTTAACAGTTATCTAGTTCCAACTCCCATTGTTTGCAGGGATGCCTTTCAATAGACAAGTTGACCAAAGCCCCACCCAACCTGAGCTTGAGCACTTAAAGGGTTGGGGCAGCCACTGCTTCTGTGGGCAATTTATTTAAGGTTCACTACACTGAGTAAAGAATTTCTATCTAATGTCTGATCTAAATTTACTGTCTTCTAGCTTTAAACTACTACTCATTCTCTTGTTGTAGACCTTCTCCATCTTTCCTCTCCCCATCTTTTGCTCTCTTCAAATACCTGAAAGGTGCTTACACTGAGAGTGGGGCTGGTCTCTTCTCATTGGTGACAGGTGACAGGATGAGGAAAAATGGCCTCAAGTTGTGCCACGTTAAGTTTAGGTTGGATATAAAGAAAAACTTATTTAGATAAAGGGTTGTTAAGCACTGGAATAGGCTTCCCAGTGGTTGAGTCACTGTCTCTGAATGTGTTCAAAACCATTTGGACATGGTGCTCAGGAAAATCATTTAGCAGAGGATTGTTGGAGTCAGGGTAGTATGGTTAGGTTGCAGTTGGACTTCATGATCTTTAAGGTCTTTTCCAACATGAGCAGTTCTATGATTCTATGATTCTGTGATTCCGTGATTCCTGAAGACTCCCCCTTTCAGTACTTGGAAGGCTGATACAAGGCTCCCTTTAGCCTTCTCTTCTTTGAACTGAACAATCCCAACTCCGTCAGCCTATCTTCATGGAAGAGTTTTTCCTATCTCTCTGATCATCTTTGTGGGCATTCTCTGGACCCCCTCTAACAGGGCTATGTATCTCTTATATTGGAGGCCCCAGAGTTCAATGCAGTATTTCATGCAGAGTATCACAAGAGCAGAGCAGAGATGGAAAATCATTTCCCTTGATCTGCTGGGCAGTTCTCTTTTGATACAGCCCAAGATATTGTTGGCTTTCTGGGCTTCAAATGCAAATAGCCAGCAATGTTGTACCTGAAGAAACCCCTTGTGTTTTGTTGTGGGTTTTTTTGCATCTCTAGATAAGTTTAGTGTCTGCTGTGCTTTTGCTATGTTGCTCCCCTTCCTACACTCTCAGGTAATATCCCTATAGTATAACAAGCATATGTATCCCTGCCTCCACTCTGTGTGGATTTTGTTTCTGTGTTTTAGTTTGGTTAAGTGGTCCTAACTTAGCAAATCTGGTCTCCTATCTCCCTTACCCAACTTCTTGTCAGTCAGGATTGAGAGCTCTCCTACCCTGAGGAAATACCTTTAAGTCTCTCCCCATCCTCATTTGCTCCTTCATGTCTGATGGCAATTTCACAAGGAATCCCACTTTGTAGTGCCCTAACTAGCCACAAAAATGACCTTCAGAGTTTCAGAGACTTGATTCTATTTTTACCCATCCTGTACTGGACCAGTCTTGAGAACTCTGATAAATTTCTTCTGCATTAGTAAGCAATAGGTCTAGTAATGCTTTCACTCACACCAATATCTAGTGAAGAAAATTTATGCTTGGTATTATCACAAAAATCTTAAACTGTTTTTCAAATTCAGATTTTTTTTCCCAAAAACTGAAGAAAAATTACAAAAGTAAAAATAGCAATGAAAAACTCAGTTGAAGAAAATTATTTTGTTTACAAAAAGTACAAATATATTTTTCTCTGAATAAGAACTTGAAAACTAAAAGTTTTTCACCTGGTTTATAGACAAATCCTTGTACAGCCATACTTTAGTGAAGGTATATGTTCTTTTCACTTACATTTCCATGGTATTTATACAACTTGTTATCTTTTATTCCTTGTTACAAATCTATCTTCCTGTTATCCTTAAATCTGACATAAGATATACCTTTATTCTACAGATACCATGGTAGTGATTATCACAAAGCAATATATATATATCTTTAATAAAAATACAAGCCACATTAATTGGAAATCTAATATCAAAGGCCAAATTTTGTGCTGTCTCCAGGCATGGAGCAGAAGTTCTCTGCAGCCTAAGAGAGGCCCATGGTAGAGGAAGCTGTTTCTCTGCAGTTTAATTTTACATTAAGATTTATGCTTTTGAATTACAATTTTTATAGCGATTAAAAAAAAAAAAATCTTCCTAACATTACAAAATTTGGACTAGACTTACCAATTTTCAAAAATATTTTCCAGAGTGAGGATGATATAGCATAACTGAGAATTTTGGATCAAGGGCATAATATAATTCTTCTCTGTCACTTGGGTATTAAACATGAATTATATCAGGTTATTACACCTACCACCTTGCCCAAAGCAATGATATTGATGTTTTACAGAGCTATCAAAACCTGCTGTATCAGAGACTAGAATGATTTCAAATTATTATCAAGTGCAAGAGTAACACTGAGGAAAATCACATTAGAAGTAACTTGGAAAATATGAAGGATATTTCATACTTTAAAAAGGCCTAGTTGAGTGTCAGCTGTTAGCAAAAATGACAGCTTAATTTTCACTACTATTTTTGCTTTGATAATTATATAATTTTTTTCTTTTTCTAATATAGGAAAAGATATTGCAGTATGTTTTAGAAAAAGTCAAAGCAATTCCATTGAGAAGCAATAATTTCTATAGTAAGTGTGGAACAAGTGGCTACCACCCTTTATAATGATCTGTGCTTGATGGGCTGTTTTAACAGTGATCCACGTCTCAGTTACCTGAATGAAAATTCTAAGAAATACTTCTAGAAAATCACTTCTAGAGAATCACAGAATTGTAGGGGTTGGAAGGGACCTCCAGAGATCATCGAGTCCAACTCCCGTGCCAAGGCAGGTTCCCCACACCAGGTCGCACAGGTAGGCATCCAGGCAGGTCTTGAACATCTCCAGAGAAGGAGACTCCACCACCTCCCTGGGCAGCCTGTTCCAGTGCTCCGTCACCTCACTGTAAAGAAGTTCTTGCACACATTTGTGCAGAACTTCCTATGCTGCAGTTTCTGGCCGTTTCCCCTTGTCCTGTCTCCACTCACCACTGAAAAGAGTCCGGCCTCGCCATTCTGCCCCCCACACCTTAGATATTTATAGACCTGAATCAGGTCCCCTCTCAGTCTTCTTTTCTCAAGGCTGAACAGACCCAGTTCACTCAGCCTTTCTTCATAGGGGAGATGCTCCAGGCCCTTCACCATCTTTGTGGCCCTCCGCAGGACTCTTTCCAAGAGGTCCCTATCTTTGTTGTACTGGGGAGCCCAGAACTGGACGCAGTACTCCAGATGAGGCCTCACCAGGGCAGAGTAGAGGGGGAGGATCACCTCCCTCGACCTGCTGGACACACTCTTTTTAATGCACCCCAGAATGCCATTGGCCTTTTTGGCCACAAGGACACACTGCTGGCTCATGGCCAACCTGTTGTCCACCAGGACAAATACACCTCTTTTTATGATGAGCTCTTGAAAATGCACTTCTTTATTGTCATTCATGTGTAAAGCAATGCTTAAAATTACAACATCTATTCAGTAGTTCTTTTAGATATATATTCTTTTCAGTCAGATCAGATTACACAATAGATTTTTTTTTAAAATTAAAACATAAAAAGGGAGCAGCAAAATCATAAAACTAAGGAGATATATGACCTCGTTTTTGTGAAACTAATACATCAGGCTGGTTGCAATTCTTAGTGTGTTATGAAGATTTTTGTCACAGTGTTGATGAAATTTTACTTCTCCTGTACTTCACCTTTGAAAACAGTTGTTTACAAATGTACATACTGCCAGAATGGGGTGACATGAATGAGACATGATTGTTAAGTGAGGAATATTTCTGATAAGAAGGATTTATAAAAATCTGGTAAAGACATAGGGTCCAATTTTTGAGTTGAATATCTGATTGCAACCCAATACATTCCATTTGAAAATTTGCAGGTAATGTATATATGCTGACTAAAATTGAGTTGCAAAGATACAAAAAAAATTGACATATTTTTCGTTAATCTTGAAATCTATTCCTAAATTCCTGTATTGAAATGGAAAGCATAAATGCATATTTTTTTCTGTTCACAGGACTGTGTGTAGGCAATGTTTGTCGTAGCTTGAGTTAGCACTGCACTGTGATTTCCTTGTGTTCTAGTTTCAGCCCAGACTGTTAATAGCCACCTATGTTTTGGTTGCTGCTGAGGAATGGATGCATGCCTGGGGCCAGGTTGGACTGCTTGGCTGGAAAGATTCATTGCCAGGATGGCACAGGGTAGGGGATGGCCGCATTGCCAGCTGTTCCAGGTCTCATGTAGCCCTTGAGCCCCAAGTTGAAAATGTGTGCCCTACATCATGCAGAAAATTGTTGTGGGGAACTGTAGTGGGGCTGATTAAAGTGGACTTAATTTCATCATAGCAGCTTGTGTGGTCCTGCATTTTGGATTTGTGATTAAAACAGCATTAATAACAATGTTTTAGCTATTGCTGATCAATGCTTACACAGAGTGAAGCCTATTTTGTATCTCCCCTTGCCCTCCCAGTGAGAAGGCTGGCAGAGCAAAAGGAGTTAGGAGGGAACACAGCTGAGGCAGCTGGCCCAAAGTGATCAGAGGGATGCCCTGTCCCAGATGACATTATGTGCAGTACTAAGAGCTCAGAGAAAGAAGGGAGAAGGGATCACATTCATGTTATGGCACTTGTCTTCCCGTTTAACTGTTATGCACCCTGCTTTCCTGGAAGTGGGTGAACTTGTCTGCTAATGGCAAATAGAGAATGAATTTCTTCTTTTGCTTTGCTTGCATGTGCAGCTTTACTTTGTCTATTGTTATAAGCATGTATATTTTAAACATGGGCTAACAAGAAAGGAAGCTTAGTAATGACTTATTTATGTATTAGCCTTCTAAGTATAAAATAAGGTATTGTCCAGGGCTTTTCGGACAGTGAAACTTGGGAGCAGTACTGACCCTGGTTCTGAGGATTTGGTTTATGCATATTTTCTCTCCATAGGAGAGTCTGGATGACTATCATAAGCAGTACCATTTATTTAATTCTTCATGGGAAAGGAACAGTGTGTACAAGTGGAAAAGAAACAGTAGTAATCAAGACTTAAGAAACAAAGACACAATACCAGCTGAATCTAAAGCACAGTTTAGGTTAATTTTGGCTAATTAAGCATTCAATTCCCTACTCAATGAAAGTATAGTTCCATAACTGCCATAGCAGCAGAATGTCTGTCTGAATATATCTTCCTAAATTCATATCATGTAAAGATAGGTATAGCACAACAAATGACCTGACTATTGCAAGTGCAAGGGTACATGCAGATGAAAAGTACTGCTATATGAACATCTTCCAAAAAGTAAAGCTTAATTACATATGAACAATTATTTAACAGTTCTTAGTTTACACTGGGAGATGGAATGAGAAAAAAAGGAAAAAAAAGTGTGATAGATGAAAATCTGTGATTTTATGTAAATGCTTGTGAACTGTTTCTCTAAATTTATATATGCTATTTCTCTTCAGTGTATGAATACTTACAATTTTTTTTTTTTTTTGCTGACTGTGAGAGCAGTTTAAAGAAATGACTTGGAAATCTGTAATAGAATATATTTCTGTTTGTTGGGTTTATCTAATCAGCATGAGGATACCAGAAAGAATCTCCTGTGTTTACTTCTGCTTACAAAACCTTAATATAGAACCTATTGACATGATGGAGTATACTTTTGCCCATCAGAACCCTTCCTACAAAACTATTTGGAATGCTATTCAATTTATTGCATGAGAAGTAAGTTACTCTTGTTTAAGTCATGTAGATACTGCTGGGTAAAATGACTCTCATATTTGAGTCTGATTAAAAAGAGAAAAAGAAAAGTTCATATATATTGTGCTCAAAAATTTTAATGAAAGAAGAATATAATTCATGGTACTAGCTGCTGGTCTTTTGAAAAGCTAAGATATTTTGATTCAGTGAGATGACAATCTTTGATACAAGCGCTAACATTCCTCATTTTATGAGGAATTTGGGAAATGTATTATATTTGCAGTTCCTTGAGCTGGGCACGGAATTAAAGAAATCCTCACTCATAAGAAAACATCCTGTGTATTGACCAGCAACCTTTTCCCTTTCCCCAAAATTCACTCCACGACAAGCTGTTATGGATATGTGAATAAATATCCCCATATTGTTTGGCCACTATCCTTTCATTAAAGATCATATTCTGCAGGTCAGAAAATTTAAAGAAGGCTCATACTGATTAAAAATTTGTTGAGCATGTGTTTTTGCAACTCAGAAAAGTTTGATGTTAACTGGCTTCTAAAATTTAATCTTCTACGTATGCATTAGTCCATTTGACTGCACTGTACTTTAAATGGCATATTGTGATAAAAACAAGACTGAAAATGTTTAGACAGCTGTGTTTTGTTCATTCAGGACTGTCATTTTTTTTTTCTTTATAGATAAATAGAACTAAATTATCACAAGAGCTTTCAGATTTGGTGAGTAAGGTTTTTAGTTTTGTTTTTTTTTACTACCATGGCACATATTTCTGCTTCATGGTGTTTTGGTTGTTGGGTAATTTTGTTTGTTTGTTTTTTCTCCCCATGGAAATAATGTTCCCAATGCTCATGATCAGTTTTCTTTCGTTAAATACCTTTATCTTCCTCAAAAACAGACCTGATGCTCTGATGATAGATAATAATGAAATTGAAGGATAAGAAATCTGGGATGAGGCAATCCTGGATATACAACCTGGGGGGTGAGAGGCTGGAGAACAGCCTCACAGAAGGGAATATGGGATTTTGGTTGATGGTGAGTTGAATATGAATAAACAGTGTGCCCTGGCAGCCAAAAGGGCCAGTTGTGTGCTGAAGTAGCACTGCTAGATGGTTGAGGGGAGAAACTGATCCTCTCTGTTCTGTGTTAGTGTGGGCTCACCTGTGTGCAGCTTTGGGCACTACAATAAGAATGACATAAAACTATTAAAAGAGCATCCAAATGAGGGCTACAAAGATAGAAAATGGGGAAGACATATGAGGAGTAGCTGAAGTTCCTTGTTTTGCTTAGAAGAAGAGAGTGACGGGAGACTTCATCATGGCCGATAGCTTTGTTATGAAGGAGAACAGAGGGACAGGTGCTGTTCTCTTCTCTGTGATGACCCAGGGGAACAGCATGGAGCTGCTTCAGAGAAGGTCAAGTCAAAGGCTCAGGAAAAAGTTCTTCCCAGAGAGCTTGGTTGGGCACTGGAGCAGGCTCCTCAGCATAGTGATGTTGCTACCAAGCTTGCTGTGGCGTTCAGGAAAAGTTTGGACAAAGTTCTTATACATATGATTTAACTTGCAGGTGATCTTGTGTGCAGCCAGAAGTTGGAATCAATGATCCTTGTGGGTCCCTTCCAACTTGGGATATTCTACGATTACAAGAGAACTTCTTTTTCAGTTCTGAGTTCTACTCCTGAATACATTCTATTACCTCAGTCCAGGGTTTTGAAACTTCGATGTTCCTGGAACATTCCTTTTGTATTAACAGCATATAAGGTTCTTAAAGGGTATTTAATCAACATTATGATCAAGGGAAATTACTTTATAGGAAAATACATTCTACATTTGATTATTTAGAATATTTATCAATTTCTTTATTGAAACTCTAAAGTTTCATTATGTTTCAATGAACGACAATTCATATATTTTGTGCTTCCCTCCAGGCACATTTCTTTTTATTTCTCACTGTACTACAGAGAAGTTACTCAGAGACAGCAAATATTGAGGTGGAGTATGGAAAGGGGTCTCACCTGTCTATTGTTTAGCACAAAATTTTGCCCTGAAGGAATGTCCAAGCCTTCAGAAAGCTTTTCTGTTAGCTTAAATGAGAGTAATTCTGAAGGCAAAGGCCTACTCTCAGCAGGTGCTTGGCTTGTTGTGTGAAGCTTTCCTGAATATTTCATTACTGATAGGAGCAGTCTTTCACATACTATGAGATTTATTAACTGTTTCTTACGAGACCTTAGTCCATCTTTCTATCCATAGCATTTTCAGAGTTATTCCTGTGGACTCTGCTTCTCTGGTCATCAGACATTCTACCATAAATCATAGCTTGCCAATGAAAGTATCCTTCTCTCTGTTTCTTTGTAATATCAGGCAATGTTTACATTCAGTCAATGAATTCATCTTCTTGCCTTTTTTTTTTTTAATAAGAAATGTTTTCCTTCCAGTAATCTAAGTAAGTGTTCTTAATTGTGCCACTATACATTATGTGGGAAAATTGACATGATAAAAACAGGGTCTGATGTTGTCATGAAAGATTACGTATAAATGATGCTTATTTCTACTTTCAGACCATTTCCTGAATGCAGGATTCATACAATTAGTTCAAAGTGTGCTGTTGGAAGTAGCAAAAACACCCCCACAATCTGTCAGAAATATTGATTGTTATGGCCTACTGAATTCTGACTCAAGCTTTATCTGCTTGAAACTCCTTTTTAGTTTGTTAAGTTCTCCTAGTAAGCTTCATTTCTTTAAAGGAAAGTGATCTTCAAGCTTCACTACACCTTTAAAATTCTGTGCAGAACTCCTACTGCCTTGCAAGGGAATTCAACAAGCAGTTGAATGTAGCTCACAAGCACATCAGGAGACAATTAGCTGAGGCTTTGTAGTGAAGCTTCTGTAAGTCAGATAGCTCCTGTAGGATTTGTATGGAGAAACAGAACTGGATAATTAGCAAAATATTAGATAATAATATGAAAAATAATTATATCTAATAAAACTAGTGTTCAGAGAAAAAGAATATATTGAGCTTTTTGTAGAATGCATTTAATCATTTTTACCTTTGTTAAATTCATTTCTGACCATTACAGCTGAAATTGTCACAGAAGGTCACAGTTCTGTTGCAGCTGACTTTCTTATTAGAAAATCAAGATTGCTTACTTTGTGTATCTGAATATAGTATGACAAAAAAAACCACGGCATGGTATCCAAAAATATCATCTCATGTACAAGAGTACATTATCCTAGACATGTTCTTTCTGTTTTATTTACAGTATTTGTACATTAATTTAGCATCTTTTTGCCTTATGATGAGAATATTTGTTTTAAATATTGATATAATTCTTATACATATTGCTCTAGTTTCAAGTTTGCATCAAGCTTATTTTGTAACATGGATTTTATTATTATTATTACAATTTGCTCTTGTATTTCATTATGGATCAAAAAATACTTGTAGAAAAACAGCCAAATAGACCTAAAAAAAAAAAAAAATCTTATTTTCTTTTTTAATAAACAAATAAGGACATTGCAGTATTTCTAAAGAAAGGAGATTCTGTGCATGATCAAATCTAAATTATAATCCATTTACCTCAAACATCTAAGTTTTCACATCTGCAGTATTGAAGTACATAACTCATATATCACGGTTAAAAACACAAGAGACTTCTATGGAAGTGATAACCTTGAACCTAGGCCCGTATCACTACAAGACTAGCTGAGGGCAAAAAATTTAAGATGTTTTGGGCCTCTTCAAGGCATCAAGTAAATACTGTCAATACTGTCAATGCCATTTTAATTAAAAAAAAAAACCAAACAAATGAAAACCAGTCTAGTGAGCAACAGCATAGTTCATACACTTCAGACATTTCAAAAAGTGTAATTTCAGACTCATTTCTGGCACTGACTGGGGGGAGTACACTCAAAAAACAGTAATTCTTTTGAGCCTTGGAAGTACTGGATGAGTACTGAGAAGGCTCAAGATAAGGGTTGGGTTGTGTGACAGTTGTCTCAGGCAGAGTGTTAAAGTGTTTTTCAGAGCTAGTGTGAGATAGGAGTAGATAGTTATAAGCTTTGTGTATAGATTTTTCCGCAACTCTGTTTATCAACGTATCTGTAGATTGTATATTTCTGTACTCCACTAGTCACTGATTACTGTAATAGAAGGTGTCTTTAGAGCTTGATCTGAGAGTACTACCTGTGAAAAAGTAGTTTAAGCAAACACCGTAGTATATATTAAGTATAGACATAGTTCACTTAAGATGCTGTTTTTGGAAAAACAACACAAAAAAGAGGGAAGAAGGGAAGGCAAGGAAAAAAAAAAAAAAAGGAAAAAGGAGAAACCTTGGCCATTGATCATTTAGCATTTCTACTGACAGATCTAATGCTCCAAAACTGCACCCTTTTATGCATCCGAGTTATGTTCTATGAAAGTCCTGTGGTTTCTCTTTCAAAGAACCATAGAATCATAGAATCCTTAGAGTTGGAAGGGACTTACAAAAGTCATCTAGTCCAACTCCCCTGCAATAAACAGGGACGTCCACAACTAGATCAGGTTGCCCAGGGCTGGATCCAGTCTCTCTTTGAAAGTCTCCAAGGACGGGACATCTACCACATCTCTGGGAAGCCTGTTCCAGTGCCTCACTATTCTCTGTAGAAGTCTTTTTCCTTATATCCAACCTAAATCTACTCTTTTTAAGTTTGAAACCATTTCCTCTTGTTCTGTCACCACAGACCCTGCTAAGGAGTCTGTTCCCTTCTTTCCTGTAAATCCCCTTTAGATGCTGAAAGGCTGCTATCAGGTCAACTCAAGCCTTCTCTTCTCTAGGCTTGACAGCCCCAGCTCTTCCAGCCTGTTCTCTTAGAAGAGGTGTTCCATTCCGTGGACTATTTTTGTGGCCCTTGTCTGGACACGCTTCAACAGGTCCAGATCTCTCCTGTACAGAGGTCTCTGCATCTGAACGCAGTACTCCAAGTGATGCCTCACCATTGAGGAGTAGAGAGGCAGGGTCACCTCCCTTTATCTGCTGACCATGCTTCTTTTGATGTAGCCCAAGATATGGATTGGATTTCTAGGCTGTGAGGGCAGATTGCTAGCTCAAGTCCAGCTTCCCATCCACCAGTACCTCAGGTCTTTTTCAGCAGAACTGCACACAATGCTTTCATTCACAAGCTTATATTGGTAATAGGATTGCCTTGACCCAGGTGAAAGACCTTGCATTTGGATTTGTTGAACTTCATGAGGTTCACCTAGGTCCACTGCTCAAGCATGCCTAGGTCCCTCTGAATGGCATCCTATTCCTCAGGTGTGTCAACTGTATCCCATTGCTTGGTGTCATCAGCAAACTTGCTGAAGGTGCACTTGACTCCACTGTCAATTGTTGAAGATATTGAAGAGTACTGGTCCCAGCACAGAGTCCTGGGGGACATCACTCATCACTGATCTCTATTCAGACATTGAGTCATTGTTCACCTCTCTCTGAAGTCGATCCTGCAGCCAATTCTTCGTCCACTGAATAGCCTATCCATCAAATCTGTATCTTTCCAATTTGGAGAGAGGGTTGTTGTGGGATACCATTTCAAAGGCCTTACTGAAGTCAAGATAGGTGACATCAGTGTTTCTTCTGTTGTCCATTGATGAAATGACACCATGTGTCTTTCCAATCTTTGCTAATTGGATGTATCATGAAGTGAAGCCTGTGAAATGTAAAGCCTGTGAATGATGTACATTTATAGTAAAAGTATCAAGAGTGCCTTCATTCCATCATGTAGTATAGATGATCTTCAGTCATACCAGTTGACAAGTGTTCTTTCTCACTCTTTGAATTAGATGTTAAATTGCTCTCTCTCTACTGCAGAAATTAAATGAAAAGATATTTACAAAAAATAAACTGTTTTTGATGAGGTTATATTTTATTATAAATGCACACATTTATTTCCTTTTCTTGGAAGTATATTTTTTAAGTTTGTTGTGAGTTACGCCCAGTATGCAGCCAAGAACCGTATAACCACACATTCACTTTTTCCTCCACTACCATTGGAACTGGAGAAGAGGAAAGGTAGAGTAAAAGTTAAAAAAATTCATGGGAAAGAGAAGTGGAAAAAGAAAAAAGAAAAAAAAAAAAAGGAAAAATAAGGAAGAAAGAAAGAAAACAAGTGATGCAAAGGCAGTCACTACCTCCCATAGATAGACAAATTCCTAACCAACTCTTGAGCAAAAGTTGTCTAGCCTACCAAAACCCTATCCTATCTGTTTTAATGCTGGTTAGTTCAGGTTATTGGCCTTGTTGTATTCCTTCCCAGTCTCTTACTCATCTACACTCTTGTGCACATCAAGGGGAGCAGAGAAAGAAAATCCTTGACACTGTGCAAATTTTGTTCAGCAATATCTGAAACATCACTGTCTATAGTAGAAGCCAAGATTCTCAGAAGTCTGGAATTTTCTTTCATCAGAAAGTGCATGTGAAAACAGATATTATTTTCTCTGTTCTCTAGTTTTATTCATAACTGAAAATAACAGTAGTGCTACTCCTTGGTTGCTCTTTTAACCCGTAGAACAGAAAGCTGTGTAACAAACCCTGGCTTCCTGATTTGCTGTGGAATTCAGTGGGTGTCAATATGAAATACTTCTGATTTTCTTTTCTCTTGCTTTTGTTTAAATCTCATAAAACACCAATGAAAAATCTCGATAAAATAACATCCTATTCAATCAAGGAGCTTTATATGTTACTTTACATATTTTTATAAAGTTTCAATATGAAAGAAGCTTTTTTTTTCTTTTTTTTTTTTCAGTCTGCTCATATTAGAAGAATTTTTGAGAGAGTTTTTATCACTTGTCCAACATTAGTAGAACATTGAGCAAGACCTTTCTGTCAGTATTTTGTTATAAAGGATATCCCTTCCCCTAGCCATCATCTTATTTCTAACGGAGTGGAATTCTTTCTCTTGAATGTGGTGGAGATGTTCCAAACATTGTCTCGTGGCACAAGCAGTGCTGGTATTCCTTATCAAATAAATCTTGAAATACCTTTAATGTATTGTTCATTTTGCATCATATGTTTTTCCTGTGTAAAGAAAATCCTCATAGCACTTCTTAGAGAGAAGTCTAATATGAACAGGTGAGCCATAAGAAGACATGGATTTTGAAATGCTTCTTGCTGAAACACTTTGATCACTGGGTCTCAGCATTTCCTAGTAGAAAAATACTATACCAATGCATATTAATTTACTTCTGCTTCTCCGTTGTTATACATCAAAACAAACAAACAAACAAACAAAAATGTTTAACTTAAAATTTTCACAAGAATTATTTTGCATTCTTTCTTCTTTGTTTCTCTACTTAAGAGCTTGAACAGGGATTAACAGGTGTATTGTATTCCCAAACTTAGATATATTCACTAGGATCTGGGCTTTAATATTGAAAATTCTACAGAATAATAGCCCTTTGAAGAAAACTGTCCAATAAAGAAATCTTTTACAAACTGCACGTCCAAATAATATCCTTTTACAGTTAATGAGCTACATCTGGCGTAGAATTTCTTCAGTAAAATGGGAATAATACTTCACTTGATATGCATTGTATGAAAATAAATGAAGCAATCTAACCGTAGGGGTGAATGTTGCAAGAGAAGCAGAATAAAGTTACCATTAGAAATATATAGAAACCAGCTTCTCTCACTTAAGCACTAAACTTCACTGAAATTTTAGAGGCCAAGATAAACAATTCTCACCACTCAGGTTCCTTATTTCATCAGTGGAATGCATCTGAACACACAGAAGAGATAGGAGTGTCACAAGCCAATACCCTTCTCCTTGGCTTTTTTGTATTTTTTTTTATATTGTAGAAATTGTTTTGAGTGTGTGTGCTATGTAGTATCAGAGTACAGAGAAACCATGCGTTACATCAATTGAGCTGTTTGATACTACTGCTAAGTATTATTAAAGCGGGGTAGCTGGTGTTTGAATGACTTAAATTGTTAAAGATTTTAAAGTAATGCATTGCTCTGTGCAGTAACTTAATTTACCAAGCCCACGTACTTATTTTTAAAATTCAGTTTTTCTGCAAAGAATATCTTCTAAACTGCATGGTAAAGCTAAGTTACATTGCTTTATTACTGGTAAGTTGTAGCACCAAAATATTCTAAAAACCTTTTATCTTGTTATTTATACCTTTTCTATTTTTCACCGATTTTTAATGAAAATGTTATTGTTTTGAGGTTATGACTTTATAAAAATTTTAAAGCATATTTTGATTACAATTATTTTTATTTCTTGCTTGCGTTGGTCTATGCAGACTAAGATTTTCTGACTTAGAGACTGTTTTTTTTTTTTTTTTGTCCCAACTCCTTAGCAATTTCTTTTTTTCTTTTTTCTTTTTTTTTCTTCTCTTAAGTTCAATATCTCAGTTGTTATGTTGCTATACTTTGTATAACAAACTCCTAGACTTATTAAAGATACCAGCTTTCATGGCTCTGTGAAAATACTGTCCTTTGGACTGTACTCCATTCTCTCCCATCCATGTGGACATGAATGATATTCCAAAGGAGGTCTCTGAGATTATCAAAAGTAAGTACAGATCTTAGATAGCTTGTGGGAATATCAGAGCAGGACAGGTAGTATTTTCTTCAACCACAACTGTCAAATAGAAAGACTTGGGTAAGATTTACTGCATCCCGTGAGCCAGTGTCTGGCTGCCCAGCTGAACTGCAGCTTAAAAATCACAGGACCTTCACAGAGTCCTGAGAACAGCTAAAGAGGGACCAGGTTCTGAGTGTCAAGTGAGGCAAAACATAGTGTATCAGTAAGTTTCTGAGGACAGTTTAGCAATTGGTTTGTGAAAACATGTTAACTCGATACTGAAGAGAAGTTGTACCTGTGGCAATGAGGAAGAGCCAAGAAAATGGTTTGACAATGTTGTAATACTTGTCAGAAATCAGTGGATATGGGCACCCCTCTTGCATGTCTCTAGGTAAATATATGCTGCATGGAAAACAAACTGGAGGGATTAGAAGTCTGTGTATATTCAGAGCTTTAATCTCATTGGGATCACTATTTGCCCATGTAAAAAGTTGATGTCCTTCCTGTTTATAAACTCCCTTTAAGTATTAGAAGGACACAGTGAGGTACGTCCTGAGCCGTTTCTTCTCCTGATGAAGAAGCAGATGTTGAAGCAGAAGCAAGATCTCCATGACATCAGAGGCAGATGTTGATGGCAGGTGATGGACTTTGAACCTTTTCAAAACTTTTCTGCTACATTTTGTTGCTGTGTTATAGATTGCAGCAGAGTGGCAGACTAACAGAATGGTGTCAGACATGGAAGTGTGTATGAAGCAAAGGTGTGGAATTGAATTCCTCCATGCAGAAAAAAAATGCACCCATTGATATTTTGTCAACTGCTGTTGAACATTTATGGAGACCAAACTGTGGATGTGAGCACAGTGAGCCAGTGGGTGGTGCATTTTAGGAGTGGCAACAACGATAGTGGGTCACCTCTGCTGGTGCGGATTGTTGTAAGTGTGTCATAATGTTCTTGTTCATGGTTGGTGACAATGCATAGCTGATGGTGGTGACTATGTTGAAAAAGTGTGCTTTGTAGCTGAGAATTTGCTCTACTGAATAGTTGAATCGTGCTTTTGTATTGGTTGCAGTTTCCATGGAAATAAATAAGAGGAATTACTTTTGGAGCAACCTTCATAGATACCATCCTGGACAATTCTTCTTTGTTCAGTGCAGCCTATACAGCCAAAAGGTTCAACGCTTATGCCAGAGCTAATCACCATTCCATGAGTTACAAAAGTAGTTAGATAAAATCTATGACATTAAATCTGTATTTTTAGATCATATAACATGAAATTATAAAGAATAATAAAGGAATGACAGAACATGTTTTGAAGTAAAATGCTGTTACATTTCTATAGAAAAGTGCTGACTGACTTGTTGAATCTTACCAGTGATATCAAAGAATCAAAGTCTTGTAAAATAATATGAAATGAAATCATCATATTTTACAGGAAATTAAAAACCAAATATCTAACATTTTCTTTGCTTCATAAATTTTTACTGTAGTAATAATTTCTCATTGAATACAATTATTAGATTCTGATCAAACCACTTGGGACAATTGCAAATTTAGGCAAATACTGACATTTAATTTATATTCTTTCATCAGAAGCCCTGTCAGATTTAGCGGTCCAAACTTTATTTTTCCTCAACTTAATAAGTTCAGATGAATGCAATGCATGTACAATTATTTTGAAGATTTTTATGATAGGAAGCATCATGCACACATTGTCACATGTCAGCTGGATAAAAACCATGGCTATCACAGCTAGGTCACTTCAAGGGAGGGAGGGAATACTCAGTTTTGATGCTCTTCACATTTTACAACACTGAGAAGAATTCCATTTGGCACTGGTGGTTTAACAGTGGAGACACCTGTTCACATGGAGTTATTGTAGATAGATAAAACCCCATAACTCATTCCTCAGGGGCAGTTACACAGAACAGCTGCCAGAGAGTAATGACTTCCAGTCACAACTAACATAGAATTAATTTAAACCAGAAACCTGGTAATAAAACCATGTAATCCACTGTCAGTCAGGGAGCTCATTAAAGTAAACTAAGGTCACACAAGAGGACTGTAGCAGATTCAAACACAGAAGCATTTTTAAGAATCGGACCACGCTGAGGAAGGAACCAAAACATCAGTATATAGCTTGTTTTAAAACATAATAGATAGATAGATAGATAGATAGATAGATAGATAGATAGATAGATA
>NW_024884142.1:20196144-20223355 GCF_019232065.1 Centrocercus urophasianus
ATAGATAGATAGATAGATAGATAGATAGATAGATAGATAGATAGATAGATAAAGAGGAAACAGAAAGTTTACACTTCGATGCTTGATGAAATTTCAACATGATGAAATAAAAAACAATATATTTTCTTAGGGAGTGATAAAACATTTTTTAGGAAACAAGGCAACACTTGCAAATGGTTTGTTGGCATGATTATGTAGGCTACAAATATCTTCTGAGAGGAAATGAACAAAAATCAGGATAGAGATATTCTTCAATCATTCTGTAAAATCTCTTCCATTTTATCAAATAAATAAAAGAGTTTATGTGAAAGCATTATGGGATGCTGGATGTTAGATTTGTGAAATACAGAATCAAAAGTTTAGGGAAGTAACAGCATTTCTGAAATTAATGTATAATACTATTCAGAACTAATCACGGGAAAAGGGCAGAAGGTCTGATGGATAACTAAGAAAGAAAAAAGTCTATATTTGGTTAAGGAAAAGGAACAGATAAAGCAAAGTATGAAAAGGACAAAGAAGGTTATGAAGCAAAGCCAAATTATTTATAAAAGCTAAAAATGACTTGAGTGGATTACCCAGGAAAAGAAACAAATAATAAAAGATATTGCATATGTAATGGTTTTGAAAGGAAATATAGTCAGAGTGTTCTGATCATAAGAATCCAAATCATGATATGTAGAGAAGCCTTAGAATCTTTTACAGAATACATTTACCCTGCTTGTGGAGTCCTTTCTTCAAAGCACAAGAAAATTCTCAAACAAGAAAAGGTCATGTTGTCTCCCCTTGAATGAAAATAAAATACAAAAAATCTCAGGTCTATGGAGCATCCTTCCATAATGAATCTACAATAAAGATGATAGTACAAGTTCAAGAGATCAGAGGCAAGAAACTGATATTGTAAATATGATTATATATATGATATTGAGAACATAATTATGAAATGTTCTTCTCATGATCGTGTTCAACACAAGTGCTATTTAAGACAGATGAGACAGCAGCTTTATTAGCTATAATCATAGCTAAAGAATGTTCAGGCAGTATCTCCCACTCTGCCCTCTGTCCAGGAGAGGACAGAGACCTGAGACAAGGAGCTAGGAGATCTGATTTACAGGTCTCTAGAGGACCTATCACAGAGACCTGATTTACATGGAATTTCAAAGAAATGAAAGAAGGAAAATATTTCTAATGTTAGCAAAGCCAAATGTGCATTCTCCGGAAGAATGAACTCCTGATAAATATTGATGAGAGCTGCTCCGAAATGAATACCAATATTATTAAATTATTATTATTTTTTTTTTTCATTTATGTTCATCTAAATTTAAGGTACAGATTATCTTATCTGACTGTTATTTCGAATATTAAAATGAGAAAACTCATCTTTAATGTCCCTATCTATCTTCAGTTTCCTCATTCTGAAGAATTTCAAGAGAATAAATGAATAAAGCATTATATTTCTTTGGATCAAGAAGCTCAGTTTATGTTTCAGGATATCCTTTACCCGCACTATTAAGATTTAGTAGAAGTCTTAACTCCTGCATTGGTTATATATTTGAATTAAGACTGAATCCCTGTCCTATGCAAAGGCAATAAAATAAATAATGTAATATGTAAAGGAAAGTAGCAGAAGTCAAATCACAAGGAATTGTTCATACTGACATGTATTATCTAAATGTTTTTAGTTTTGCAATTGTTATTTAACCTTATATCTCAGCGAGATTGATACACAGAGGTTCAAAGCAACTTCAGGGGCTAGTTTAAGAAAACAATTCCACAAAGAAGGCCTTTCAGAAAAAGTGAAAATGATTGTTGGTGACTGTGACAGGAATGTGAAAGTAAGCTGCCAAGAATGGCTTAGCTGGCATGACTATATGCCAGGCTGGCATGACTATATGCCAGGCAATATAAAAGACAAGAAGATCCTTTGTATTTAAACTTGAAACCAAAATACAACTTCACAGTGAGATCATTAACAGAGTTTCTATTCATGTGCAAAAGTGTGTTTCTCCTGGTTAATGATTTTCCTCTATGTGGAAGAATGGCATAGTGAAATAGGTACAGACATTAGAGGGGTTCCTCATAGAACTTGGATCTAGCAGCCCTGGGTCCAGTTCCCAAAGTAGAATTCCTGAGAATCATGTGGTACACATAACCAGTTGAACTGGATTTTACAAACTGCTGACATATACAGATTTTTACTATCAGGAGTGAGTATGCATGCACCAGGACTAATGAAAAAGTAAATTTTTTACCTTGGTAACTACTGAGAAATTTTTGTTATTTTAAAATTCTGGCTGTTAGTCTTAAGGCTAAAATTAATTCTTCCCCAGTCACCTAAGGATTATGAGATCTACTGGTGCACTGTTAGGACCTTTTATAGTTGATATTATTCCGTGGCATATAAGATGTCTCTATGAAATACAATAGTGTATTTGGTAGCAAGAGAATCTTGGGCTATTATATTTTATCGGAACATGTTCATTTTTTAAACTCATTTTGTTCCTTTTTTTTTTTTTTAACCATTTACTGATTTTTTTTCTTTGCACTTTATTGGAAACAAAATGTAGAGCATAATAGAATTAAAGCTGGGAAGGTATCTTTGTGTTTTAAAGTTGCTAAGTCTTGAAATGTTATTATATGTAACCTAAAATATTAAAGACAGTCTAATAGAATAAAAAAATGAAGGGGAAATAATAATAACAACAATAGTAGTATCGGTAATATAACTATTAATAATAATGATCTTTGGAATTATATACTTAACAGAAAACGTGATGCACAGTGGAATTTCTTATCATTTGCTGACCTCATACCCTGCTAGTCCCTGAGTAGCAGCTGATCCCCTAGCCAGTTCCCCCCAGCTTAATTGTTCTGCACAATGTGAAATGGTATGGAATATCTGCTTGGACAGATACATCAGCTGTCCTGGTTGTGTCCTTTCCCAGCTCCTTGTGCGCCCTCTCAACACCCTCACTGGCAGGACAGTATGAGTAGCTGAAAACCTGAAATGTCCTTGGTCTGTACGGTACTGCTCAGCAGTAAGTAAAACATTGGTGTGCTGTCATTGTTTCTCTCCTAACTACAAAACATGGCAACATACCAGAAGCTATGAGGAAAATTAACTGTGTAAAAGAGAAAACTACAACATGTGGGCTGATGACCTCCAGAGGTCCCTTCCAACTGCAACAATTTTGTGATTCCGTGACTTTCTTAATGTTATGATCCACTCACAGTAATAAAGAACTAATATTCCAGAAAAATTAAGTACTGTAACAGGCAAGCTTGTTCAAAAGATAGCCACCATTAAGAGGTATCTAATCCTATACTGTATTAATTAATCTTTCTAAAAGTCTGTGAGAAACTAGCATACAATTTTTTTTCCTATGGCTCCTGAAAAATTATAGAATTTATTTGAGAACTCTTCTGAGATGTAAACTACAAAATAGATCAAAAAATCCTCTCAAGATTATATTTATTTACAAGAAAATAAAAAAGTGAAAATATTTTTTTTTCTACTTTTCAAAAAAATGTATTTTTTGGGGAAAAGTAACATTTTCTGAATGCAAATCTGTGGGTTAAAATCAAGTTCTGTCCCTACTATAGCTCCACAAGTAAAACTTAAATGGACTTGGAGGAGTTTTCACTTTTCCCATGTCCTTCACCCAAATCAGACACTCATATGACTTGGTTATCTTCCAGTGACTCCATGCATTTTCAGCTGTAGAGAATTCTGTTGAAAAGATTCATGAAAATTTTATATATAATTTGTTGATGAAATGTGCAGACATATAATGTTGGTGAAATTTCTTAGAGAATACAGATATTCTCTAAAAAAATTGCACAAGCTAAGGTTCGTAACATCTTTTGATGTAAAATTATGTAAAGGGAATATCGTTGGAGTAAAAATAGATAGAAAATAATCTCTATACTTTTAAAATATCTAGTATCATATTTTAGAGCTATTTTCTAATATGAAACCTACTGTGTTTAGCAATGGTAATAAATATATTAGTAAAAATACTGAAGAAGAGATCTCATATGCTAAATTTGTATTTATCAAAACTTCTACTGATATTCCTGTGACTATATAACTTCCTTCATATTCATTTAATACACTACTGATGCTAGTAAATTATGTGTGGCAATAAGATTAATGTGATCTGACCTCTGTACAGGAAAACTAAGACAAATTGAATTCATAAGGAATACTGGAAGACGTCACTATAAATATTACTCATCATTTTCCTTCTATTCTTCATACTCATGTTCATGTATGAAAATATATAACAATTTATTTATAGTATCAAAATTAGCAGGTCTGTAAGAAGTAGCCATACTCCATTTTCCACCTCTAAATCCTCCAGCAGTTCTCATCTTTGAAGGAAAAAAAGTATATTCCATCCTTATGACTCAGGATCCAGAGCAGGACTCCAGTGTTGTTCATAAAATGGATATGGGGATGCTGCTACTTTGGATTAAGTAATTTATAATCAGTAATTTCAGAAATGCTGACAGTCAGTTACAATATTGTTAGTTAGAAATTAACTAAATTATTTGTGTTTTGTACCATGTTAGGAAGTTGTTGATTCAATTTTTTCAATATTTGATAATTGAATGTGATTAAATAAATTGTCAACATTGTATTTCTGAATCCTTCCAGAAAGATGCAGATATTTTTGAAACAAAAGTCAAGAGATTCAATACTGGGGATGGGAAAGATTTAAGGTTGTTGAGAAATACCTTGCAGGAATAACAACTCAGAAAAAGGCCCAGGTGAAAAGTATTATGCTTTTCTTCTGCTAGCTTTTGCTCATTAAAATCTCCCTTGAAGATTCACTGCTCCTGTGATACATACAAAACCAGATTTTTATATTTATGAAATATAAAACCTGAGGGCTTTAGTGCATATTGTGTTTTCCTGATCTACTGCTCATTTTGCAAACTCTTTGGGAAAGGTGTTCTTTGTGTCGTTTATAATATTATGGGTGTTATTGATCTTGATCAGAAATAGAAACAATACACTTGGTATATACAACATGAAATTCAAGATATACTTCAAATAATAATCACACGCTGTATATGGAAAGTGAAGGCTACAAGGGAACTCAGTTCTCTCAGCTGATAGTTTTCAACTATTTGGCTGTCCAGTGTAGTTAACACCTGAGAATTAGTGAATATTGCCATAGTGGAGATAGAAACATATCTAAAACAGAATTTCACAATCTTGCTCGCTACCTTAGTCAAAAAGCTTAAAATGTAAAGGTGCAGATGTGGTATATGTTCAAAGACTTTTATTTCCCAGCCTAGATGAAACCTAGGCCAAATGGAGATTTCTCCTTCCTTTTACTTGTGAGATCTTTCAACTCTAAGTCAGATTAAAACAGAATAGAAACCTGGCTTTTTGATGTCTCACATGATACGTTTTAATTGAACGTGTTTTAATGAACTGATAAAACATGTAACCAAGCATGTTACTGACTCTGTGTGAGTTTCAGTCAAAGTGCTCTCTCAGAAGGCATATTACATGCAGCATGTTTTTTCTGATTTTATCAGGTAAATAGTGTTAGGTATAGAAGGGGAGCCATAAGAGTCATAGAGGAAAAGGATGTGAGGCAGAAAGGAAAAAGGAAAGGAGATAAAAAGAGAGAAATGGAAAAAAAGAGACATGGAAAGGGAAAAGTGGAGATGGAAGAGGAAGAAAGGTTAGATGCTTGATAGGGGTACCTTAAGCAAAGATGCTTACTAGTGCAGGGCTGACAGGATTGGATCCATTTCCGTTGTAATTTAAGGTAGAAAGAGTACCGCTGTATAGTTTTTATTCCTGTAATAATTTCAAGCAAGTCTGAACCACTTGGCACAGCTAGTGAGACTAAAATCCTCTCATTAAATCTGCAAATGAAACTTATGTTCAGCACTGTCAAAAAACTTAGGTGGCTGAAAAATTAAAACATCTCCTGGGAAGCAGCTAAAAATCACTATGCTTTTGAGCATAATAAAATCACTTACATCTGTATCCTATCCATTTACCTTTGAAGTGTCATTTTTAGTAAGAAAAGTATACAGTGGTCTAGAATGGCAGTATATAGCACATGTAATCATTGATTGAAATATTTTTTCTCTCATTTTCTTCTTATTTAGCCGTTCTCTTTCTCCCATTCTCTCTTGGAAAATTGAAGGTTTGTTGATGAAGCAATATTCTTTCCTCTTCATTTAGACAATTATATTTCTTGCAGTCTTTGAGTTCATTTTTTATTGTCACAGTTCAGGATCACACATGATAAAGTATAGAATACAGTAAAAAAATCCCTGGTAAATGAAGAAAACTGTCATTGTTGCAGACAGTATTTCAAGTAGTCTAAATCATTTATTTGCAGGCCACCATGTTTCACCCAAATGCTTCAGGAAAAAAAAAAAAAGAAAAAAAAGAAAAAAAAGAAAAAAAAGAAAAAAAAGAAAAAGAAGAAAGAAAATATGTTTACTGTGTTAAATATAATGTGTATTTTTAGCACTGTCTATCTCCGTATATTTCTATGTATTAAAAACACTGGTGTATCAGTATCGTAGCCTAACATTTTAGTCTTAACTCCTTTATTCCTGCTGCTGCTATATCTTCTTTTTATATTACATCAATCTTAGTTAATAGCTAACACTTTTAGGCAGTTTCTTTATTGCATTTTACATTTATTTGTTCTTTTTGATGGATAAACTCACTGTTCTCTAAGATCTGGCAGTTTGCTGCATTGTCCATTTGTTCGTTACACCACAACTGTTTTCTCTGTATGCCACCTTAGGAATGAAAGAAAATAAATAAAATCAAATAGACCATGGCCTTGATATCAAGACAAAATAAAATAAAATAAAATAAAATAAAATAAAATAAAAAACAACACACTAAATCCACATTTTGCACCTGGATTTGAAATAGTGTTTCTTTACCCTTATTAGACTTCATATCACTCACAAATTTATGTACTAAAAAAACATGAAGTTTTTTAATGTTTGCAATCTGCAAAAGTTCAGTTATTGAGGTATAGACTGTACTTTTTCCGAAAACAACATAGTGAGGAAATATAATTTTGTTCTGAAAATGCTGGTAAATCTTTGTTTCAGAATTTATTCTGATTTGACTTATAGAGTAACTGATTCAGTTGTGTGTTCTTTATATATTAAGCAAAATGTACTTAAGAGCTTCTATTGAAGCCAACAGAAAAATATGTTCTATTAAGGAGGGCTCATGTGCAAAAGATGAAGCCTTAGACTGAATAGTAGTCTTCAGAATTAGTACTCTTAAATTCACTATTCACAGTTTCTTTTTTAAAGATTTCTTTTTTTAAGACAGGTCATTTTTCTCTACCAAAAAGCAACATCTGATGTTAACAAATTTGTGAAGCAACACTGGTAAAATAAATATATAATCACAGCTTTTTGAAAGTTTATATTCTTCAGGTCCAGAATTATTTTTACTCTGTCATTCATTTCTTCATAATTCCTCATTAATGTACTCAAAGGATTAAAATAATGTATTTGTTTCATTTTAGAACTAGCAATGGTATTCCAGTGCTAGGCCTTCAAGGACAGCTTGAAAGCATGAAAATTCTATTTTTACTTTGTTTTTATTGTGTATAATACCTTATTTTACTCACATTCTCAAGGAAAATATGATCAGAGATTCCCTAGCAGAACATGATATTTCTTATAATTTTCAGAGCCAAATATGGCCCCACTAGTGAAAAAAAACATCACCTCACTGAATGCGACTGTAAGGAATTAGTAGCTGTCGTGCAGTCTTGGCTTTGCTAACATTTATTGAACTTTACAGTCAAATTCAATGAGATAATGTTTTTTTGCTATGTGCAGTAGAATATAAAATACATAAAGTTGTGTGATTTCTAACAGTGTTTTGAGAAGTCAATTGAAAAAAAGTATATTGGACTTGAACTTGGGAGTCTGTTTTACTTGTTGCTTCATTAGTAGGCTTCAGAGTTGTATTTTTTTTAGCTTGTCACTACCATTCATAAAGCAGAATCTGAATTTTTTTTCCTCACCTCACTAACTTTCTATATATTTTATGATTTATTAGCAGAAGTCTGTTTTGGTTCTTAAATTGATCGCTGAATACATTCTACTTTTCAGTGATAGACAGAGTCTGAATCTCCATCAAAACTTGTTTCTTATCTTTCTGATTTTCATGAAATCATGTGTTTTCAGAAGTGTCACAATTTGTTTTTCACTATTTGTCTATTCTATTTGAGTAAGAAAAGAGGGAATCCCAGACACTTCCATCCAGTTTGATTGTCCTCCGGCCAGTGAACATTAGACCAAACATGATATGTTATTGTTTTCAGAAGAGATTTTTGCATCCCTTTTAAACAGTTAGATGAATGCCTTAAAACTCTAAAGACATTTCCAGAGAACTGTCAATATCAGTTTTACACAGCTGTAAGACAGCTGCCATTGCTATGTAAGGCTGACAAAATTGGAACTACAGTAGAGCAGAGTAAAACATAGCCTGTCAAACTGCTTAAAACTGCTTACCTTCTTGTATTCTATAAAAGCTTCTCAGACTTCTTCTGTAGCCTTCCAACACTTTCTTTTCATCATGGTACTGTTAATATAACTATTCGATAAAGTGTTTTGAATTTTGAACAAGCAGATGTTAGCTCTATAGAAGTTATGTTATCCTTGGTGATTGGACACAAATTGCAAGGAGATGGATTGTTCAGTAAATAATTGATCACAAGAAGCTTTCATAGGTAGATGAGGAATAGATTCTATTTAAAGTGATTTTGTCTCCGTGGTTGATCTAACTCCAGGGGTACTTTATCTCAAGCTTGTTTTAGTTCTGCTTCAATTAGGATTTTAGTCCCCAAAAGGGCACTGCTGATTAATTAGTTATTGTTCACCAAATTTATTTTCTGGCCTTGACTGCAGCCACTCAGTCTAGTATGTATTGATCAGTTTCTAGGTCTGTTGCATATTTTTTTAAGGGTTGCTTAAAAATTGATTGGTCTGAATGAACCAGATATTGACCTTGGTCCCAGTTCAGTAGCACATGTAAGCACATGGCTACATCTAAGAAGGAGAATAATGTAGTAAATACAGCTAACTTATTCTTCTTGATAAAGTTGAGCAGACACTTTAATACTACATTCCAGTGAGAACATTGGTGGTCTTGTTGCTGAGTTACATGAGGAGATTTGAAATGTAGGAACACTAAGACTTGGACAATTTTTTATATCCACCTTATATCTCAAACACTGAATCATATCAGACACTTCATAACAATATAAAAAAAATAATCTTTGTCATGGACAAATCTCCTGTAGATATTTTTTTCCCCTAAAAATATGTAGTAAAGACTTCAAAATCAAACAGTTTCAGAACACCCTGTATAGTTTCTACCTTCACAATGGAGTATTTTTAGGAAAGTTTGATGATAGTGTAAAAGGTTTGGTGGAATAATTTAGGCACTATAAAAATACAGATATTCCTCTGATCACTTTTCGACCTTTGTCATTCACAGATACTCCCTACATTTCTTGTAAATAAAGGAATGTAAGAGCAAATACTAAAGAAACTATTTTTTGCTTGAATGTCACTATGTAGGGAATTAGGGCCAGTAACCTCCAATGTCCTAGGATAACAGAGCTCTGTGTTTCTGGAACATCTTATGCAAATTCAGGATTCTATGTAATCTTATGAATATTTGTTCTTAATTTTGACACGTTACAATTTTTGTGTGTTGATCAAAGACAGATGTTGTTCAAATTGTGTGGTAACAGTTTCCATTTTATTGCTAATAGGCATTATAACTGTTCAGGAAAAACACAGAACCCACCCCAAAAAAGAAATTCTAGGATACAAAGTACTAATAATTTCCTTTTTTTAAAAAAAAATATTTCCTTTTTTAAAAAAAAAACAAAAAACAAAAAACAAAAAAAAACTTGAATTTAAATGTTGGTCATGATCTAAGAAAAAACAGAAAAACGGAAGCAAGCTTTTGATCCCAGGTACAATGGGACATGTGTAATTTGTTATGAACTATGTAGGGTTCAGTCCAACTACAGAAATATAACTGAGGCATATCAGGAGTGAGAGGTACTAACTACATATATAATATATATATATTCTATAATATATATGTATATACATATAGTAAAAGGAAGGAGGCACTCCCAAAAAGTGGTAGAATTTCAGGAGGACTTAACTACTCTACATGTCTACATTGCTTCATCCAATATCATTGATTGTCAGAAATGTCTCGTATCTGATTTTATGGAAATGGCTACTAAAGTGTATCCACAGT
This sequence comes from Centrocercus urophasianus, assembly GCF_019232065.1. Taxonomy (NCBI): domain Eukaryota; kingdom Metazoa; phylum Chordata; class Aves; order Galliformes; family Phasianidae; genus Centrocercus; species Centrocercus urophasianus. Next base: position 20,206,448 of record NW_024884142.1, read on the forward strand.
TCTGGAGAGAAAAATTACTTCCAAACCTGTTTTGGAGTTGTCTGAGACAGGGTTAGTTTTCTTCATACAGGCTAATTCGGTGTTATGTTTTTGATTTATGATGTAAACAGTGTTGATAGGACACTGATGTTTTAGGTGTTGCTGAGCAGCGCTGTGCAGAGCAAACTTTTCAGGTTCTCACATTGCCCTGCCACAGGGATATTCCAAACCACATCACATCATGCTGAACAATAAAATCTGTCAGGAAAGAAAAAGGAAGGAGGTACATTCAAAGTTACAGCACTTGTCTTAATATGTAACATTATAGCACAATGAAGTCCTGCTTTGCTGGATGTGACTAAACAATTTCCTGCTGGTGGGAAGCAGTGAACAAATTCCTTGTTGCTTTAATTGTTAAATTGTCTTTATCTCAATGCACTAGTTTTCTTACTTTTTACCTTTCTGATTCTCTTCTTCTTACTGTTGTATAGAAGACTGAGCTTTTGTGAATGCATGAGCGAAGTGAGTAGATATGTTTTATGAATAATAATGTATTATTATCAACAACTTGTTTCTAAGATAATTACAATTTGAGGTCATATTTTCCTCAGAAATATTGATTGTGATCTGCTGTACACCCTTTGACTCAGGGAAGAGAATTGTGCAGAATGGAAGTTTTCCATAATTTCACTTAAATAAAATTAAGTAGAATGAATCTGGATCTAACTACCCAGACAGAATGTAACCTATTTGAGAAAATGGTGCTTGTGCTTAGTACTACAGTGTTGAGGTTTAACTCAGCAGCAGCTCAGTGCTACACAGCTTTTCACTCATTCCTCCTAAGTGGGACAAGGGAAAGAACTGAATACAAGATAAAATTAATGAGCTGAGATAAGAACTATTTACCAAGACAGAAAAGAAAAAGAAAGAAAAAAAACACCCATGATGACTATATAGATATTTACATGAATATCCACAATGGAACCACTCACCACCTGCTGACCAACACCCTGCTAGCAGTACACCTCACCACTTGCCAACTGACATTCAACAGTCCCCAAACAGCAACCATAGAGTGGCTAACTCCCCACAGATTTATATCCTTCTACATGATTTTCACGTGGTATGCAACAATCCTTTGTGTAATTTGGGCTAGCTATTCCAGCTCTACCCCATCCCTTGCTGAGTTGCCCAGCCTGGCTCTGGATGCGCTCCCATAATTCAGCAGCAACCAAAACATTGGTGTGCTGTACTAATTTTCAGGTGGCTCTATGTGTGCAGATCTGGACAGGTGAAGTAAGCTTGTGCAAAGGACTCAAACACATGGAGTGTAAATAAAAAGTGAACTTGAGTAGGAATAAGTCATTCAATTGCAAAACATAAGATTTCCAGCTTTTTAAAATCTGATTATGAATGCACTTAATGTAGATTTCATCGGACAATGCAATATATCTTCAAAAAGACATTTCAGATACTTTCCTTGAATCTTTCACACTAAGCAAAAGAAAACAGATGCTTCATATAAACATATGATTTAATGATTCAAATAAGACTTCAGTGTAGATTTCTGAAGTCAAGTTAGACTTTTTTTTAAGCAGTGGTAACTAAAATCCGGTTGTGGATATAGCAGTGTTTCAGCAAACACAGAACAGAAAAGCTTGCTTAGCTCCTCTTCATAGCAAGACCTGTTTCATTTCCATGCATTAGATCATTCTGAACTCCACTTTTGCCATCTTTTATGATCATGTTTTCAAGTTCAGACACTACACACAATGCATCTGCCACAGTTCTACAAGATGCAAATTTAAATCAAGAGGAAAGTATTCTTCCTTCTTCTTCCCAACTAGTGACAAAACTCTGGTAAGATCAATTGTGTGGTAATAAGATTAATTTTTTTTTGTCTTGAAGAAGCTAAAAATCATTGTAGACTAATCTTAATAACTGAATTTTAGTGGGGAGAAAGTGATATAATGAAAATTCCAACAACTGTGCAAACAAGAAATTAAGATTTATCAGATAAGAACAGAGGCGACCCATTGTGTCACTGCAGCCATGACAGCATCACTGTTGAAACACACTGCCTTGGTGTGATATCCACTGCTCTCCATATACGTTCAGCAAGAGTCTATGAATGTCAACAGATGCCATTTTTTCTGAATGGAGGTATTTAGTGACACGCTTTTACTTCATATGCACTTCCACATCAGATGCCATTTTGTCAGACTGTCCCTCTGCTGCAGTCTGTATCATGGCTACAAAGTGTAACAATATTGTCAGGAAGACTCAACTTCTACCGCTACAACATATCTGATATCATGGGTCAATAAAATAGAAGATACTATTTTTAGAGCAGCCCTTGTAGGTGGAATAAACAAGCATTCAAAAAAGTTAAAGCATTACTGAAGGATGCATGGCTCCAGGTGTTTTCTATATTAACAAAGGCAAATTACACCTAAAGCCACTTGTCATGGACTTTACTAACCATTATAAGACAGTTTAATGAAAAACACACAGATCTGGAGTATCTTATTCTCCATATAGGAGCTTGAACTTTTAGTTTTAGTGTAATGTGCTGTTATACTCCCTTCATTTATGACTAATGTAATATTCCTGAGTTTACAGAAAATCTCTGGCATAGCTAGAATGCTTTACACAAAATAAAAATAAAAAAAAAAAATAAAATCCACTACCACTTGAAGTATTTAACAGTTGAAAGATTCAGAAGAAAATATACAAAAATATATCGGTGTTATATTAAGGAAGATGTTTTCTATGAATCATGTTAATAATATGTAAACATAATAACTGGTTTATATCAATATCTATATAAGAGATAAAGAAGACAGTGAAGAAGACAAAGCTTATAAAGTAGCAAAACTGTTTAAGGAATGTCATTATTTTTTGAAAAATAATAGTAATAACTTTTAGTGGTATTTCAAAAATACAGAAAGTTAGGAGAGAATTGATCCTGTGTATTCAGTATAACCAGTAAGTGGGGGAATATATTGATTCAAAATAATTTGTTACAGTGAAATAAGGTTGAATGTAAAGTATATAGGCAAAATCAGGCCAAAATTCCTGTTATTGAATCCTCAGGTATTATTACATAGAAGAATAATTTTGTTCTGATGAGATACTACTACAAATTCAGATATCCTAAAGAAATGTATCAGAGATGCAATTCAGCTGCACTGGAGGCCAAGAGAAAGCAGGCTTTGCATAAATGTGTTTGGGTTGAGGACCTTGATATTTGTAAAATAAGTCTAGTTCCTTCAGTACAAACATTCTCTACTTTGTTTCTATGCAGCTGCTGATGCAAACTCCTCTTATGCATTTTTCAGTTGACATCTAAAACATTTTAAGCACCAGAAGGCATTAGGTGACACTAAGGTCAGATCTCAGCTGAACTGCTCTGAGCCAAATGAGTGCACATGAGGTACTATTTGTGGCAAAGCAGATATGTCCTCAAACATCTTTTTTTCTTCTTCTTCTTCTTTTTTTTTTTTTTTTTTTTTTTTTATCCTTTTCCATCATGTTCAGTCAAGTTTTACTGCATGAAATCAAATGATAACCTATCCCCAGGTTCCAGTCAGTTGGTATTCTCTAATGGATGTTGTGATTTATCCTTTTCTAGCTCCATGTACACCTAAATGAGAATGACCCATGGAGTCATTTTAATTAAACACTTAGCTGTCCACTTGTTTGCCTCCCTGATTCATGCATCTTTATCAGTCCACTGACAAGACAAGCAAGGTACATGATTGAAAGTAGATTATAGAATTAAAATCTCCTTGATAGAAACCTTGCAACCAAATTTATCTTTTCTAAATACATGTTATGTTCAGCTCTAAGAAACGACCTGGTATTCTTGAAATAGGAGATTGTCAGCATTATTTCACTGTTCTTTTGAAGATATTTCTGCTCATTTTTTATTCTTTCATTGAGTATCTTAATCGGTGCTATCATCCAGACAAATAAAAGGATCACTCTGTTTTAATTATCAGATTAATTTTTCCTAAAATTTTCAACAGGGTGAGATTGCATTCTCAAAGGTTGTAGTAAAATTAATATCATGAGGTCCATTATTTTTATATATAGCAACAAGAAGCAGAACATAAGCCTTTTCAAAAACTCTTTTAGAAAACAGAATTTTAGAAAAAATGAATGTACTGTATTTTTACCTAAGTAAATTCTGTTCAGTGAATACACACAAGGGAAAACAAGAAAACAAAACAAAAGAAAAGAAAATAGCACAAAGAACCACTCATAACATTTCAGCTAGAAGCTCAGCTATATAATTGTTTTTAGACACTAGTGTGTTATGTAAAACCACTGTACATACCTCTGGTTGCTGGTTAAGGAATGAAAAATATTAAAGTAATTTTGAATTCTTGTTTTTTTTTCTCATTTCCTGAGATGAGACAGGCAGATACTTTCCATGCAGAGAGAATAATCTTTTGCTTTTTTTTCTGAAGTACTGCATCCAGTTCTGGGCTCCTCAGTTCAAGAATGATAGGCAACTTCTAGAGAGTCCAGTTGATGTCAACAAAGATAATTAGGAACCTTTAGTATCTGCCTGTTGAGGAAAGACTGAGAATGGAGTCTGTTCAGCTGGAAGGAGACTGAGAGGGGATTCTTATCAATGTTTATAAATATCTGAAGAGTGGGAGCAAAATGGTTAGGTCCAGGCTCTTTTCACTGCTGCTCAGTGACAGCACAAGGGGCAATCAATGCAGACTGGGACACAGGAAGTTCCATGTGAACATGATAAAAAATTTATTTACTCTGAGAGTGACAGAGCACTGAAGGAAGCTAAGCAGAGATGGTGGTGTCTTCTTTCCTGGAGATATTCAAACTCTATTAGGATACTTTCCTCTGTAATTCACTCTAGGGAACCTGCTTTATTAGGGAGACTGGACTAGATGATCTTGAGGTCTCTTCTAACCTCTGTGATGCACTCTATAGTCAAGTGGCTGATTATATTTCAGTTAGAAATTCTAACAGTTATAAAAGAGCATCAAACTCTTAACTGGGATCTTATTCCTGATAAATTTCCATTTGCTGGCTGGAGAATTAATATAAACAGATATACTAAGGAAAATAAAATGATGCTAATAACATGACTACAAATATGTTCATCATTTTTAGAATTTCAGAAACGCTGAAGGATTTCACTGGAAAATGAATCATTTATTTCAGTTAAAGATGTATCACAAGCAGGGACTGATACACTTTACTTTATTAATTGAAAAATATAGCTGTAACAGTTATAAAATATTATTTCATTGATAACTATTATTGTCCTAAAAAAATTCTCAGGAAAAAGTTAAAACGCTCTTACCTCTTTTCATGTGATTAAATATTTTATCTCATTCGTACTTCATTCATTTCTTTGAAAACTTATAGTCTTTTCTGATCGTAAATCTCAAATCATATGCTCATGTGTTAATGTAATGAAACTGAATAATTAGGTCCTTTTAGTACTAGATATCAAGTAGGTTAATGAAGAGAAGATTTTGGAAAAATCTTTTCTATTCTGAGGTTATTTTAATAGCTAATAAAGAGGAAATAGATACAGAGTCTACAGCCAATACCTTTGTCTGACTGACATACTGAGATATGGGGCTTAGTTTTTTCGTGTTTATTCCTCTGTCTAGTTTAATGCTTGAGTAATCACAGCTGACCTTCTAAGATGACAAACTGAATAAATAAAACAGTTATTCGAATGTTAGAATCATTTAGGGCAATAATGACAGAAGACCTGCATTTCTTTTTGCTAACAGGTAATCCATCCCAGTGGATTCGGACATTGTAAACAACCCTGTTTGTTAGTTTACACTAAAAGAACTACTATTATGTTATTACAAATTTGAAGAGAACCTGAGGAAATACATGTGGAACTTAATCTATCACATAAAATGATTAATAAAAATTGCCTAATGAAGTTTCAAACAATCTTAAATTCCTTGTAGCTGGAATGCATTAGGATTTCTTAACTGTGGAGTTTGAATAAATTTTCAATTTACTTATTTATTTTTATTGCAAGCTATTGATGTTATGATTTAGGCAGTAAGTATGGAGTTTAACCACTCAAGAAATTAGATACTGAGATTACATTAATACTACTTCACTCAAAATTGATTTGGTTTAAGGTATCAATCACAAACTAAGAATAAGATTACAAGCTATTACTAAAGCTGTCACAGACAAATCTAAAACTTCTTTATAGTTGTTAGATGTTAAGATACGTTTAAAAAAACCTGTTCAATTGTGGAAGATTGAGTTAGACAATGATGAATTGACAATATTTTATACTTCTTTCACTAACCATAATGGATATAATTTTATTTATTTATTTATTTTTAAAGTAGTTAGATTGCAGGGAGGAAGGCTGTCTGCCTGCCTGGATGTAAAACTTTTCTATGTCCTTCTTACTGAATGGAGTCGTTTTTTTTTTCTAGCTCTTTTTAGTAGAATTGATTTTATTCAGTTGTATCTCATCCAAAAACTGAAGGACTGATTATTCCTGCATGCAGCTTCCTACGTACTCTTTTTTTTTTTTCCCCCCATTTTGTTAAAATCAATTTAAATTCTAACTCTTTCTTCCAAGTACCTGAAGCTTGTACTCATTTTGTGTTATCTGGAAATATAATATTCTTTCTTATTCAAGTCGTTAATACAACTATTGATTCAAATAGGTAGAGTATATCATTCCATTTTGGTAGTGTGTGAGGGAAGATTCTTAGCTCTCAAGGGAAAAAAAACAATTTTGGTTCTTCTGCATTTTCAAGATCTAATTCTAATCAAGATTTTTTCCTTTCAAAACAATTTTGTGAATCTCAGATTATTTTGATTAATAAAAAAACGTTTATGAGGATTTGTTTTTTTCTGTTGTAGAACAATTAACTGCTATATTCAAAATGTACAGTACTGAAAACTGTTTCAAAAGAACACAGTTTATTAAGGATAGGAATGGGTGAGATGTAAAAAGAAATCTTACCATAAAATTACCAAAACAAAAAAGAAGTCTTACCATAAGAATCAAACACAGAGAAAAAGAGTCATAAAACACAAAAATATGGTAACTTTCTGAGATAGACAGAATGAATGAGATGGTTGCAGATTCAGGGTTACAAAATCAACTCCTACAGTAATAAATCTCTGAATTGAGATTTGCTTTTATGCATTTATGATTTCCTGTTCCTCAAAAGAAAATCAATTCCCCACTGATTTAATTAGATTTGACCTATATTTTGAAGATGAAGAAATTAAAATGAAGACTAAACATACTTTCAAAATAGTTTTCATAAACTCTTCATACAGTACAGGAGGAATATGTAAATAGAGAATGAAGGCATATTGCTAATGCTGTGTTTTAAATTTCAGTTGAAATGTTTCAAGTCAAAACATCCTTGAAAAGTTAACTGTACTATCTCATGGAACAAAACTTATGAACACTGGTTGAAAGTATTTTCTGAAGAAAACATGCATCCTAAAATCACCAATTGATTACCTTGCAAATACCTGATAAATTCAGCCATGGCTATTCTGTGTACAGCAGTAGTAAGCTTTCTGTGGAGTTTAGGTGTTTAAGTAAATAACAACAGAAAATCCACAATGTTGGAGAAAGCATACAGTACATCTCTTTCAGTATCTTTGGGAAGTTTAGATTTTGTGTACCTCCATTTTTTTTTGTTTTTGTTTTTTTCTTGTTTTCCAATAATTACTTTCAAATATTTCCTTCATTTATTTTTTTTTTGGTTGGTTTGTTTTCTTATATTTCTATAAGGATTTCTTGTTGATTATGAAGATTTCTTAATGGTTTTAAATAGACTCAGACTTCAACGTTTACCATTTGTTTATTTTTGTTATTTTTAGGATAAGCTTTTTCCTACTACTGCCTTTGTTTATCAATTTTCCTCCAGAGGAATCAAATCAATAAATCATCATCTTACTGAACTTCTCTTAAAGGATGTAAATTTATTGATTAATTGTTGCTATAAGAAATCATCATCTTCAAAATAAAGGAGGAAGAGTATCTTGTCTTTAAATAATTGCTATCGTATTATTAATAATATACAGCATTTTACATCTTCAAAGCACTCTTCTTATTAATCCTCACAAGACTTCTGTAAAATCTTTCTACATTATTAATACTATTATAAGAAAAAATATTTAGCTAATCCCCATAGGGTAAGAATCATAATAGGAATTTAGATTAAAAAAAATCTCTTCAGATAACAAAATGAGTCAGTACTACTATTCACTTAAGTCCCAACTAACCCTGCAAGTACATAAAGTCTCTAGCTGTTTTTTTTTTTTTTTTTGCTGGTAATATTGCCTGACACTGGCTCACCATTGGTAGCAGAGGAAGTTGCAAGCAGTTGTCAGTTCTACTGCTTTCAGGGCCTTTGACACAGTCACTCACCACATCCTTGTCTCTCAATTGGAGAGATATGAATTTGAAATGTGAACTATTCAGTGGATCCAAAATGGTTGGAAGGTTACATGGCTCTATGTCCAGCTGGAAGCTGGTAATGAGTGGTATCCCTCAGGGGTTCTGTCTTGGGTTTGGCACTCTTTAAATCTTCATCAGTGACATAGATTATGGGATTTAGTGCACTCTTAGCAAGTTTGGATTTGATTCTCAGTTCTATGAACTGATCAAGAACAGGGTATACCTGTCAGAGTGTGACTGCAGTCCTTCTACTATAGTAACACTGTCTTGTTAAAAACTATTTAATTAAATTTTAAAACATAAAAGATTAGTCCTTTTACCGTGCCTTTAATATTTCTTTATTAATTCCTATAAACCTAATAATTGAAATTTTCTAGGCTAAACGTATAAAAATCACTGTATGAAATTCTTTTGTACTGTTCTATAAAATCTAAGGAACTAGATCATGGATCTAATTATATTACCTTCTTTCAAGTTCAAGAAGTTTTGGCTTAAGTCCTTTTCAAAGCAGTGAACATAAATAAGACAAAGAAGCAGAGTACTGTTCAAATAAATCACATTTTTGAAAAACAGAGAGTAAAAAAACAAAGTATTGTTTAAAGAAAAATAATAGCCTCATACTATCACTTGATTGAATTTTAATGACAAGAGCTCAAAAATTATGAAATAACTGCTGAAAACTTTAATCTTTGTAGTTTTTTTTTAATTCAAAACCTACCATGGTTACTGTGCTTATTCAGTGCAGATTTTTAGCCTTTTTTTTCCCCCCTTTTTCTCATTGTTCATGACATACATTTCAAACCTATTTTGTTTTTTGAGGCCATAAAGGATTTGAATTTTCTCTTGCTTAAGAAATGTCTTTGTTCTAGTTTTGTTTGTTTTTAATAAAAGCTAGCTTTTTACATACTGAAGGATGTTGTTATATTTCAGCATAAATCTGAGAAGTTTGTGACAGTACCTTCTTGTAATTCTGATTCATTCTGTCAGAAAGACTCCTATAATCATGATTATAAGACAAAAAGAAATGTAAAAATTAATTCCACAGCTCATCTAATCTGATTTGGATCTAATTTGATCCAAAATAAAGATAATTATACCATTCTTACATGCCTTTTACAGCAAACAATTGTTTGTTGAATGCCATGAGCTAATAGGGGGCAGTCACAGGAAGTACAATTTAAATAAAAAACCTTCTAGACTGGTGTGGCTTTGCAGATCTTTATTCTTGCTTAAACACAGTGTGCACATTTTTGTCTCTTTCCCTTCAGATTAATTACATCTGCATTTGCTTGCTCCAACTTGACTGTTTACTCTTTTATTTTAACTTCAATTTTCTCATTTTCTATAAACTCTACCATTGATTTTGCACTTTTTGGATACTACTGCATACTATTTATCCAATGATCAAAAAGTTTTGTGTATAGATGCTAAAAAAAAATCTGTGATCTGTTATGTTTAGTTGTGCAGTATAGGCTTTGTTAAGTGTACTGTTTGTTAACTGTAGTACTTTGTTAAGTATAGTTTGTTAAGTGCTTCACATACACATTAAGAAAGCATAATCCTTAAACTTTTAATTTAGTGATTTGAATCACTGTCATTGATAACAATTCTTTTGGCAAAGATAAGAAAAAGATGCAAACTGCTTTGTCATACAAGTTATTTAAGATATGCATGTTTTCTTCTGTTTCTCTTGGTCTTTCAATTGATTAATCAATAGTAGTTAAGTCAGTCCCTATACCTATGATCTATGTTCTCCTTTCCTGTAGAAAAAGATAAGTGAATATTTCTTGTCAAATTTGAACCATTGTATTTTTCACTTAAACATTGCAACATAAGTCAAGTAATAAAGTAGTCAAATAAACAATGGGTATTTAGCATAGATCTTTCAGAAGAAATAAATTTACAGTAGAAATTAAATAATTCTTAGACTGCTTACTCCTTTGGTTTTCTTTCTTGAATCTTTGTTCATGTGATAATTTTATTTCTTGATTCATCACTTTGTGAAATAGATGTAGGACTGTGCATCTTCGTGTTTGTTTCTACTAGCAACGTCTAACCTGGGCTTAGTTTTGATTTTTCTGCTTCTGTAGTATTTCTGATCTTGTTCAGCTACCATAGTCTCCCTAGACGTTCTTCACTACTGCCCTTGAGTCATCATATAGAAAACCTCTCTTGTATCTGTTGGGCCTGTATCTGTTGCTCTGATTTTTTACTGAAGTCTGTTATATTCAATCCAATGGCTCTTAAGGGAGGTTCTATGTGGAGAATCTTTTACAGTACTTTGTTTCCTAAACCCAGCTCACAACATCTTCTGATGCTAACTCTTAGACAAGAACTACTAATTTTTCCACTTGTGCAATTTATGTTGATTTATGACTCTTCTGGTTCCCATATCAGATGCAATCAATGTGGATTTAACTACCCTCTTCTATATTCAACAGTACAGAACTGCAGATAAAGTGTTCATAACTACTTAGATTACTTGCCTTTTAAGTGGATTAACGTATTAACAGAAAAAGACTCTGAGATTCACCTCCATCTTTCACAGACTTCAAGTGATATTTTCAAGATTTTATGCAAGAAACTCATGGCTGAAGATTTTTTTTTTAATGTCAGATTCTTCCCTTCCACATCATCTCCAAAGTTATACACACCCAGTTCTTTTGTGTCATACCACAAGAGTCCAAAGAACTATGAATTCAAAGCTAGTCCTTCTCTCCTTTTTATAAGATGCGCTACAGGTGTTGTCTCTCTATACTATAAATCTTTTTTATATACAACTCCAGCCTTTTGTTCAGTTTGTTGCTCAAATAACTTCAATGAGCCAGAAGAAATGGCAGAAACTATTGGTTAAACCTGGCAATAGTGTCATAGAATGGAGAAAAGTAATTCTCTGATTCAAATCAACAATCAATAATCTGCCTTTTCACATAAAGAATTAACCAGAGAAGCATGGTAAGAAACTTCCCAAGTGGCAAAATAGGTAACTGTGTAAAAAAGAAGAAAATACTTCACTTATTTTCCTTCCTTTATTTCCTAAAATGCAGAAAAAAATAGCTTGATCTGTAGTCAAATAATCTTTAGAAAGAGTGAAAAGTGGATGGATTCTATTTGTTTTTCTTCTGGTTTTAGCTATGAAGAACTTAAAAGACTTTTAAGTTCTAAGTCCAAAATTTTTATTTTACCATCTTTCAGTGAATTCTGTAGTTTACAAGGGCATATACACTTGCACATACGCATGGACATTTTTATTTTTTTGAAGTTAAACAAATATGCTTTTCCAAATTTCTTATTTACATTTAAGAATTAAACAGTACAAATAGGTTCAGGTAAAAATCAAAATAAGACTCTTCAGAGTATTAAAGTCGATATCACCAAAAAAGTTGCTTGATAATATTAATTAATAATTGGTATAAATTAATAGAATCATCCAGGATTCTACATACTTTGGTAGAGAAATCCTAAAAACATATTACCTGAAAACACTGTCTCTAACAGACAGATTTCTTCTTGTTTTTTGTTTGATTTTGTTTGTTTGTTTGTTTATCCTCATGTTAAATAATCTGCAAGAAGGTCCTTTTGGAAGAAACTTTGACTGTGATTTATATCCAGTGTAGAAGTAATTCTTGATAAACACTGGAGGGGGAATACCATATATATTATCACATATACATAGGCTATGTATGCATAGCTTACATAGGCTATGACCTTTCTCCTTCAAACAGTATGCTTTCCAGCCTTTTCTGGAAGTATCTTCCCAATTTATTTTGAATATCTGACTGGGAACAGGAGAGATAATGCAGTGTGAATGTACTTTTAAAATTACACAAAGAAATCATGACATCCTAGTAGCCAAAATAACACACTTGGGGAAAAAATGGTGAATCTTGTCCATGTGCATTAAAATTACATGTAAAAAACCCTGACAGCATTTTTTTTTTTAAATTGGAGAATATAATACAGAAGCTAAAGAGATTAAACTGTTGAACTTGCCAGTTCTGAAACAAACTGCCAAGAGAAAAATTCTGCTGTAGGCCCAGAAATATATCTCATGGGATGTAGGTACGTGTGCCTTGCCTCAGTTCCTAAAATATGTGTTTCTAATGTGCTGCTGAAAGGTAAAATATGTCTCCCAGTAGAACATGACATGATTCTCCTCACTTTTTTTTTATACTTCCAATCTACTGCTTCATTGCCTGTTCAGTATGAAGCCGTGTTGAAATTTATGGTTTCATTCGCCTATAATTTTAATAAGATGGCTAGGTGAAGAGATTCATCCAAGCATGGATAAATATGAAATACATGAATAATCTTTGTAAGAAACAAATGATATAAACATGTAACTGTTGACCTCACAATATTATGGGAATAAACCCTTATAATATATGCACTGATTATTCTGTAAGAGCACTATCATGTTGCCATAATTTTCAGTTTTCTTCATATGATGAAAACGTTTAACTGCACATATATATATTTCTATATTCCAGTTAAGAGATCTTTAATAAGGTATCTTCTATGGGTTAATACCTTTGTAGGGAATAACACTCAAGAATAAGTGGAAAGAACAAAACAACCTGTTTGTAGGCCCCTGATTAGTGAAACATAATCAGGCTGGTGAGCTTCACAGAAACAGGAGTGAAACAAAGCATTATGAAAACAGTCTCTTGAGTTCAGTGTCTATATTGACTTGTTTTTCTAAGACAGAAAATGCCCAGTTAAAATTGAATTGCACATAAACTGTTAGATAAAACAAGACTGAAAAGCTGTTATTTCATAACAGTGCTCATATTAAAATTGACAAATATTAAAAAAATATTATCAGAAAATCTGACCATCTCCAATGTCACATAATGCTAAGGACAGCACAGGAAATTTGCTTATCTCCATAATATCTAGTCTCTTGCTGAGTATCTGTGAATTATATTGCCCCGGTAAGGAAGCATTTATTCATCACAAGATGCATATTCACTGCTAATCAAAAAAAGGGATTTCTGAAGCTGGATCTGTAAACATGCTTTCTTCATCTACATTATACTTCTATAATTTCTAAAATTGGAAATTTTGTGTACAATTAAGAGTTCTGTACTGGGAGCTGAGTTTTTTATGGTGAAGTAGTAAATATTTTTGGGCTAATATAGTAACTAATATAGTTGAATATAATAAGAAAAAAAGTAGAATGAAGAGTGAAAAAAATAGCAAAAAAAAAAAAAAAAAAGGTAAGCCCTTGGCAGTATAGGTTTGAAGCAGAAGCAGCAATTAAGAAGGAATTAAGATAAGTTGTTGCAACTTTAACCACACCTTCATGAGCTTCATCACTATTATTATAATTCTCAGTAAAGTTAATAAACCAAATTTGGGTCCTAGTATATGTAGAGATCTGACTCACTCTTTGACTTCGTCTAGTACGTGAACAGACTTTGCTGGAGATTACTCTATAACACTAGATTAACATAATCTAAATCTTAATAGTACTTTTGCCACCTATGCAAGTTCTGAGATTTCAGTTGTGAGGCCTCAACTGAAGCATTGTGTCCAGTTCTGGGCTCCGCAGTACAAAAAAAGACAGGGATCTCCTGGAAAAAGTCCAACAGAGGACCACAAAGATGATTAAGGGCCTGGAGCTTCTATCTTATGAGGAAAGGCTGAGCGACCTGGGTCTGTTCAGCCTTGAGAAAAGGAGACTCAGAGGGGATCAATGTCTATAATGAAAAATGTCTATAAATATCTAAGGTGTGGGAGGCAAAGGGATGAGGCCGGACTCTTGTCAGTGGTGCATGGCAACAGGACAAGGGGAAAGGGCCACAAACTGAAGCATAGGAAGTTCCACACAAATGTATAAATGTAAAAGAACTTCCTCACAGTAAGGGTGATGGAGCACTTCAACAGCTCCAGTGATTCTGTGGAGTCTCCTTCTCTGGAGATGTACAAGACCTATCTGGATGCCAGCATGTACAACCTGGCGTAGGGAGCCTGCTTTGGCAATGGTGTTGGACTCAATGATCTCTAAAGGTCCCTTCCAGACCCTGCAATTCTGTGATTTTGTGATTCCGTGATTACGTTAGAGATTACCTAAAATCTTTCCTCTTCTTAAAAAAAAATCTCTTTAAGATGGTTCCCAAGGCGCTGTTTTTGATCAAATGCCCTGATTTATATTCAGTATTATGTTTAATGCTGGATATCTCAAATATGGTTGGAGATAAGATATTTGTGCTGAATAAAGAAAGCAAATATCATGTCAAGAAAACCTTTTCCTGCAGTAACAAGCAACTATAAGACAGGAAGAGATTTTGTGCTTTGACTACTAAAGAAGACATCCATAAAACATTTAAGTCATTCTATTTCTAAATGCTTTAAAGTGACTTGTCAGTTAAAAGCCTTTAAGAAAAGATTAATTCATGTGTTTTAACATGTTTTAACATGTTTTATTTCTAACCTAACACGTTAAAACATGTTTTATTTCTTCATACTCCAGTCTGTCCAGGATTACTATTAGAAAGGAAAAGAGAAAAACCCATTCCAAGACTCCCAAGGTCCATTCTATGTTGTCAATTTCATTTCTCTACAGAGTGAATTTGTTGCTAAATATTTAGAGTTGTCTTATTCTGAAATGATATATATTAATCAGTGAAACTTAAGACTGCGTGAACTCTTTCAATAAATTCCTTAAAAATGAAAATTGTTACTCTGATTCATGAAGAATAATTAGTTTGCATAAATAGATAATTAAAGTGCTAAAAATTTCAGCTGTTCCATGATTTCTCAGACATTGTTAATAAAGTTTTCCCAGTAGAAAAACAGCTTGTTTCCTAAAAAAATATACCTGACATAGCTAAAAAAATTATACTGGAACATCTTGGGCCCAGGTGTACCTCATGAAGTTCAGCAAATCGAAGTGCAATATGTTGCACTGACATCTCAGTAACGCGTGCTATCAATACAAGCAGGGGAACAAAAGGAGAGAGAGCAGACTTGCCAAAAAGGACTTGGTGTACTGCTGAATGTCAAGTTGGATATAAGCCAGCGATGTGCCCTTGCAGCCCAGAAAACCAGCTGTGTTCTGGGCTGCATCAGAAATGTGGTCAGCAGGTTGAGAAAAGTGCTCCTGCCACACTTGTATTAGAGTTGTGTGTGAATTAAATACTTCGATGCTCTGTGTAATTTAAGCCTTACACTCTGCTCCCTCAAAGATCCATAAAAAGAAGAAAATCACTGCACTGTTGAGGTAACCAGGAAATACAACTATAAATTAAAACTTATGCCAGTTTAAAAACAATGAAGATATTAGTGTATGAAACAAGAATAACATAAAAAATGATATAAAAATAACCTTGTATCTGGAAGATGTAATAGATGGCTGAAGACTCAGTATCCCTCTGAAAACATAGTTTTTTTATTTTTGTCATGGTCTTTGTTAATGTGAGGTAGCAGCCCCATAAAAGCCAGCTGAGTTCATTAGGCCCATCCAAAACTAATCCAAGTTATGTTTGTTGTATATAAAAATTTCTTGTGTGAACATTCTCATTCCTGTGTGCCTGATCATTAAACTTGCCTTGTTTTGATGTTGTTGTCTGAGTCTGTAATTCTATTGGAATTCCAACTGTCAGGTAACGTGGTTAAGTGGATGTGGTGTATGAATCAGCACCTTTAGAAATAAAAGGACAGAATTTACTATAACAATGTTTTACCTCTGTGCTGAAGAGAACCAGGTTTTCAGTTCATGAGGTTAATATTAGCCTGTATTCATTCTTTACTGCAACATAGTCCCATTAAAAATTATGAACATTTGCCTCATTATATGTAATTGACTGAACAGTAAGAGTTATATAACATATTGGATTAATTTAATTTTCACTCAGAGGGTGGTGACACACTACAGCAGGTTGCTCAAGGAGGCTGTGGATGCCCCATCCCTGGAGGCATTCAAGGCCAGGCTGAATGTGACTCTGGGCTGCCTGATCTGGTGGTTCGCAACCCTGCACATAGCAAGGGGTTGAAACAAGATGATCATTATAGTCCTTTTCAACCCAGGCCTTTCTATGATTCTATGATTCTATAATGAATTAAAACGAAGTGGTTGAAGCTCTCAAGTCAGGCTATATACAAGGAGCAGGCAGAAGACAGGAACTAGTTCAGTGCTTCCTCTAAGCTGACTTCTTCTAAACATCTAATTGTATACAGAGAGAAACTCCTGTCATTTGGGCCAGAAGGAAACTAATTATTTAACTCTGTATGGACAGTGACTGACAGACTCATGAGAGCCCAAGCCAAAAACAACAAATGTGGAACATGATAACAATTCGTCAGATTTCTGAGACAGGTATCTAGAACAGACATATCTAGAAATTAATTCTAACTCCATTTCTGATTCTTTAGTGTCAATCTCTGAGTCTGATCCCAGTCTGAAGAATTAAGAATTGCTCAGTAAAGAGTGGTACTTAGAATCATGAAGGAAAAAAAAAAAAAAAAAA
>NW_024884142.1:20223455-20233560 GCF_019232065.1 Centrocercus urophasianus
AAAAAAAAAAAAAAAACAAAAAAAAAAAAAAAAAGGAAAAAAAAGAAGAAATGATACTTCTTAAAGAAGATTTTATTATATGAGAAGGTGTGACAACTGTAAGCCCGACAGGTTTTCGCGCCAAGCAGTATGAGATTCTGCAACATGGTAGAAGAGATTGTGAGAATTTACTGCTTGAATTTATAGCTTTAGGGATTCTCTGCACTGAGCTAATTTATTTAGTGGAGCTGTGTATCTTTTCAAACAGAAATTCTTCCAAGCTTAGGTTCCTTACTTGCATTTACGCCTACTGAAGAAAGGGGATTTAAATGTTGATGTTGATTTTTCATGTGAGTAGTTTAATTAAACTGATGAGGCAGGAGGAGCACATACAAGACAGAGCATAATAAGGTGGATTTTGTATACATTCCAAAATACATACTCCTTACCATTATTTACTATGAAAAAGAACTGCTTATTATTAATTTTTAAAATGAAAGCCACGAGGGCAAACTGCTTGTCATTAATTGCTGAAGTTGTTCTGCTTATAACACAGATGTATGAACTCTATGCAGAAATGAGTAGGGTTCAGGAGAGTTGGGCTACAGCACAGATAGTAGCTAAGTCAGTAGAGAGATAATGAATAACCATGTGAATGAATTAGAACCACTCTTGATAATATGTTCTGTACACTCAGATTTTGAAATTTTCAGGCTAGAGCAGTTGCTAGGTGATCGTATTTTCTTTTGTGGCAGTTAATTATGCCACTAGTGTACTTCCATAAGAAAATTATAAGGTCATTCTTTGTATAAATCTTACTGCCATTCTAGAAAAAGGATTTTATATAGTTTCACACAGTTAATGCTTATCCATCAGTACCTAGTGCTGTCTGTGATAACATCTTCTGGGTCTTTAGCGGCCTCATCAGAATGACACAGATCTCCTACTATAATCCTGTGTGGATATCTTGAAAACCTTTACTTTTTCAGACAATTAACTGAGCTTAATAGCTTATGCAAATGGATAAATTATGTTCCCTGGAAATGATGGGAAAGAATGGAAGTCAGCTTCTAATTTGAAACACTCCCCATGTTCTTAGCTCTGCCTCCTACAGTATTCATTTGAATAACTACCCTATCCTTTTTTGCTGATAATATTGATAAGATTTTAAACCAGTATCTATGATGCATAGGCTTTTACTGCAGCTTGTGAGTGTTTTGTTAAGCGTTGCCTAGATTGTGACAGAGAGATAACTTGTATGATGATGCAGATCATTCTTTTCTCTTTCAAATGATTAGTGGAAATCTCATTTACAAGATTTCATTCTTGTTAGCATGGGCAAATTATAAATTCATCTCGATATTTTAATATTTATGTTTTGTTGCTGAGCGTATGGGACACTGTTCAGGACAGAACTTCAGTTCTGGTCTTCTCTGCCAGCTTTTCTGATCATTGTTGTGTGATTGTGTCCAACTGACCAACATGCAGACAAACTGCCAAAAGGAGCAGTTAAGACGGTAAGGATTATTGTTTTGCAAGAAAATGGCAGAAAAGAAAAAAATAAAAGCATTTGTATATACAGTGCTCTGCTAAAGCTATCTCATGGCAAGCTTGCATGCTCTTACAAAGACTGTGTTTAGCACTATGTCTGCCTGAATGAGCAATGCTTTCTCATTTTCAAAATACCTATCACTTGTAGTAAAGTGAGGAAAAGGGATGTGATCTATTTTTCATAGCATATGTTCTCTAATCCAGCAGAGATAATCCAGTGTTTGTAAATTTACAATTCATACAGATTCTGCAGGTTTAGATTGGGATTTATATAAAAATAACCCAGAGAAATCCTTTGAAAATACTTTTCATCTATACAAATTGAGTTGCTGGGTGCTCTGAAAGTAATGTCTCTGTATGGGAACTGCTGAATCATGGCCTGAACCTCTGATTGATCACCTGGGGTGAGCAATGAGTCAGCCATGGGAGCACAGGTGAAGGCAATTCACTGTGCTGCCGGAAGGGGTGGAGCCTTATCCCACCTCTCCTAGACCTATTTAAGAGCTGGCTACCAGTGGGGAAGAATCTCTTCTGGAGATCTGCTCTGCTGGAGTTTTGTAAGTGAGCCCAGGATGCAGGTAAGCTTTCTATCTATTTTCTTTTCATTATTGTAGTCTACTTTGCTAAGCTCTCTTGTTTATTTCATAATTATAGCATCTTAATGTTCATTGGTTATATGTGTCTCCTATTTAATTATGTGGGCTGACAGCATTAGATGTAGATGCTGGTGATATGGCAGTAGTAGAACCTTCCCACCAATATTCCATTCCATTTTGTTGCCATGCGCTGCTGTAGATGGTAGCGGAGGGGCAGTCTGACAAAATGACATCTGATATACAAGCATATAAGAAGTAAAGATAGGGTGCTGAATTCCTCCACACAGAAGAAATTGCACATACTGACTTTCACTTCCACTTGCTGAATGTTTGTGGAGGCCAAACAGTGAATGAAAGCGCAGTGAGGCAGTGGATAGTGCATTTCAGCTGTGGCAATAGTAATGTGAAAGATAAATCACATTCTAGATGGCCATGTACAACTGTCACGCCCCAATATGCCTTGATTAGCTAATCCACAAAAATTGACATATCATCATCAGGGAATTGTGTACAGAGCTGAATATGGGCTTCAATGTGTTGGAAACAGTAGTGGCCAACACTGGAATATCACAAAGATTGTGCCAGGTGGGTCTTGTGAATGCTTACGCAGGAAGAACATCATACGCAAGTTTAAGCTATTGTAGCTGACAGCTTACCAGATGACATTATTACTGGTGATGGGATGTGGTGTCACTGATACAAGATAGAATCAAAACCACAGTTTGTGGAGTGGTGACATGTGAATTCCCTACTGAAGGACAAACTTAAGACAGCATTCAGTAGATGACATGCACTGTATTTTGGGATAGGAAACTGGGGATCCTTCTGAGGCTAGATTCGATTATCTCTGGAGGCTGGGCGATCTCTTTGGGGCTGGACTGGATGATCCCTTCCAGCCCCTACAATTCTGTGATTCTGGGTTTCCTGGACCCCATCAACTGTGGTTGTAATATTGTTACACTGATTTAGCTGAAGGTTCACACTTTCATAATAAGGCTGGAGAAGAAGATACCCTTTCTGCTGCAAGATAACCTCAAGCCCTATACCTGTTTGAAGAATGTAGAACACATTACCAATCTTGGCTGTACTGTCCTAACACAGCCACTCTATAGTACGGATTTGGTTCCTACTCACTTATTTTATTCCAATAAAAGATGGACTGTTTGAGCATTTTCCTTTCAGTGATGCTATCACAGCCATTGAGAAACAGTGCTTCTACTGGCACAAATTTTTGTGCATGACATATAGACTATATTTCATTGTTTGTGAAAATGCTCAGCTGATGTTGATGATTAAACCAAAAACTAGTGTTTTGTAACTGAGAATTTGCTCTAACAAATAGTATTCTGCTCTTTGTATTGTTTGTATTTTACATGAAAATAAATAAGAGGCATTACTTTCAGAGTGAAGTATGTTCATACTGGAAAACTGTATTGAAAACTAGTACTTAATATATTCCTTGCAATTCTAGCTGCTTACATGCTCTTCACAGAGTATTATCAGTAAAAGTTTAATAACATGCATAAGCAGTGCTTTTTGAAGTATTCAGTTGGCTTTATTTATTGTCTGAATGATTAAAAATTCCATATTACAAAACTAATGTCTGTTGCCTTATCCTGCCTTCAATTGCCTTCACTTGGTTTCTCTTCCCCTCCCTCCTCCTCCTTTTCTTAATTTTTAATTTTTGTCTCCTTATTCTTTCTTCTTAATCCTTCCCCCCTCCCCCTCCTTCTTTTTCCTTTCGCAGGAAGCTTCCACTGCAATAGTAGTGAAGGTCATCCATTGCTTGCACGTAATGTCCTTCAGTGCATCACCCATTTCTTGTATTCCTTCTGAAATTTACAGAAAACAAATTGGCCAAGGGATGGTAAGTATTTGCTACTGAAGGTGACTTTAGCTTTTTGCTGGTTATGTTATGAAAAGAAGTAAGCTAGTTTTGAGGCAAATATTTTGCCTACCTCTTAAAACCAAAAGAGATTTTGTGATACAAAGCTCATCTTCCTTTTCTCTCTTTCTGAAATAATTGTCTGTGTGAAAACAGATGAGACAACTGCTTTTGGAAGCAGAAAATTTGTGGGGAAACAAGTTGAGACTCTGTACTGGTTTCACATTATTTAAAAAAAATTAAAACTAGTTTTTATATAGAATTCAAATTCTTTACTTCAGTATTTATTAAATATCCACATAGTTGTCATGTTTAGTAATATTTTTGTAGCAGATTTGGAGACTACTGCAGGTCTCCAATATTTAAAGGAAGATAATAAAAAGGTGGAAAATCAACTTTTTATATGAGTAGATAGAGATAGGACAAGGGCATATACCATTAAATATTCATCATTTGTGTTAGTAAGATGC
The DNA here is from genome assembly GCF_019232065.1 of Centrocercus urophasianus. Taxonomy (NCBI): domain Eukaryota; kingdom Metazoa; phylum Chordata; class Aves; order Galliformes; family Phasianidae; genus Centrocercus; species Centrocercus urophasianus. The sequence continues at coordinate 20,227,937 of NW_024884142.1, forward strand.
TTTAGAGCTCATCAAATGAATGCTTTTATCTTACTATCTAGCCATAAGATATTATGCTGTTCTCAGTTATTCTTTTCCTTCATTTTCTTGTGAGCAATAAGAATTTGTTTATTTATTTACTTGTCTTTTCCAATTGTGATTTTTCTGTTTCATTCATTAAAATACTTGCAGCCGCAATGGCCATATTTTGCCCTCTCATTTTCTATGTCTGAGCTCTTCAGCCTATTGCATCCTAATTGTATTGCTTTTGAGAATTCCCTGTCTGGGACATTAGTTCAACACTAACTCATAGAGAAAAGTGTCTCCCACTGAGTCGGTAACACTAAAGAACTTATTGCGATACTCAAGTGTTCCTTGGAGATCTCCAACTCTCCAATTAATTCAGCCTGAATCTGTTTAGCTTGTTAAGGACTGACAGGATTACAATCCATAGTGGCATCACTGCTTGAATTCATAGGAAGCTATCAAATTTGTCATATTTTTTAAGGAGAATAACGAATTAAAAAGAGGTTAGTCTAGGTAGTGTAGTGGTTGGTTCAGTGGTGAACTGAAGATATCTGTTACAAATAAGTTAATTAAAATGCTTACAGTAATATTGTCTTTTTTGCTGTAGGACAAAATTGTAAGTACCTGTTTGAATATGCTTAATACGAAATTCTAAATACAGTTGAAATACTGTGAGTGGGGAAAAAAGGTTTAATATCTTATAATCTTCATACTTATAGATTTGTGGTGGCAAAGAATAAAGAAAACATCTCCAGAGTTCATATTACATCTTTAAATTCTGAAGCCATATACATATTAGAAGTCTGGAGCACCTCTCCTATAAAGAAAGGTTGAGGGAACTGGGCTTATTTGGCTTGGGGAAGAGAAGGCTCCGGGGTCATCTCATTGTGGCTTTCCAGTATTTGAAAGTAGCATACAAACAGGGGAGAGAATGACTGTTTATGATGGTGGATAGTGATAGGACAAGGGGCAATAGTTTTAAACTGAGATGGGAGGTCTGGGTTACATATTAGGAGGAAGTTTTTCATGCAGAGGATGGTGACACGCTAAAGCATGTTGCCAAGGAGGTTGTGGATGCCCCATCCCTGGAGGCATTACAGGCAAGGCTGGATGTGGCTCTGGGCAGCCTGGTCTGGTGTTTGGTGACCCCGCACGTAGAAGGGGGGTTGAAATTAGGTGATCATTATGGTCCCTTTCAACCCAAGTCATTTTGTTATTCTATGATTCTACGGTATACTATCTTTTCAAAAATCTTAATATTTACTAATACACCTAAATTAAGCATAGTAAATAAAAAATAGTAAAAAACAGCTATAAATTTGATGTGAATAATCTTTATCTCTTCACTCTACATTTGAGCAAGCTAAAATATATTTTCTGTATTTTAATAAAAGGAGTATGGAAAGCATCCTTTCAAAGTATGCGTGGTCTTAAAGATGCCAGTACAATGAAAGAACATTGATAATATGTTGCAGAAAACCTTAATGGTGTTTGAAGTCATTAAATGTAATAATATTTGAAGCAAAATAAGTAATACTAGCAGCAGTGTTATTACTGTTTGTGGTAGGTCTTGCTGGTATGGGAAAGATAACTTCTTGGCATCCCATGAACTAAGCCTTGCTTAGTTTTATTTAGTAACGCTTGTGATAGTTAATAATTAATTTAACAAGGCCCTGTAGTTATGGAGAAGGACGCCAGTCTACTAGTCACGATAGAAGTGAAATTACTTAGTATTTTGCAGAACTCAAGCTGATTGAATGTTTTGAGATTCATCATAACTTTTCTCAAGTAGATAGAAAAAATATTTTAAGTACCTTTGGAGCTCTAGTTATTGTTTGATATACAATGTATGAGTACATATACCTTACAAAATCTTGAAATCCAGGGATTCTTCTAATTTTTAGTTGTGAAGTTATTATACTTCCCTCTTACAACAGTACTTTTTATCAGAAAATCTCAGGGTGTATAACAGAAGTTGTCAGTATTACTTCTTTAAATAGCTGTTGTAGGAAATGTATTCTTGAATTTCTAGCAAATGAAAGCTGCTTTCATGTCCACTTTTTCTCTTGGAGTAGGGATAAAAGACACTGCTTTGCAACACTGATATACTGATTATAGTTTCTGTACAGTCTTTCCATATTCTATATACAGTATATATACTTTCTATATACAGTATTTCTGTATTCTTTTTCCTTTTATTAACCTTGGAAATTTATCAAGGAACTTCAGATAATGCCACTCAGCTGATGAAGAGACATACCTGCTGCTATGACCAAAGCTGCTTTCTAGCAAAGAGCAACTGTAAACCTTAATTTATCTGATATTACAGTGGCCTCGTGCTCCTTCATTTTATTGTAATGAATAAAGGTATGACACCCCCAGGGCTTTCAAGACATTATTTCTGATGTAAAAGAGAATATGTAATTATCCCAGTCTCATTTCAATTTTCTGATTAGCGAATGTGCTAAGGATTTAAGTATTAAGAGTACTACATGAAACAAGCACTGTAAGGTGGGCTTTCTTCTGTATGCAGCTACTGATTTTTTTTCAGTGCTGATTTTTTTCAATTGCTTATCCTCTATATTTTTGTTCTTGTAGTAAATTTCACTTCCGTAAAAAGCAAAACTAGTTGCAGAATGTACAATTTAAAAGGTTTTACTCCATGCTTACTCTACTTTCATAGCACGTATTTTTCTTGACACAGCTTTTTAAATGCTTTTTGGTGGTTTGCTCCTCTTCCCACCCCTGAATTTTAGAGTGGTTCTGGTGGTGTTACAGTATAAATAAAGTTGCAGTGTTAAAAGAAGATAAGTGTAACAAGGTTGTTTTGGAAATCTTGTACAGATGTTTATGTCCTGTCCTCTGTTAAAAAGATTGCTATTACTTTGATAATGTTCTACAAAGCTGCCTGAAATGAAAAGGCGTTAAAAGTCTTGTCCTGAATGTTGTTCAGTTCTGTCAGTGTTTTGCTGCAAGGTATAGGAAGTTGGGGAGTGCGGTGAAATTTAGAAGAAACAAAAATGCAGTATGTTTTATAAGGTTAAACTTCATCTTAAAGTAAAGGTTTGTCAAAATGTAATTCAGAATTTTTAAACCTCTTTCAATTATGTTGCTATAGTTTCATATGTAGAAAATCTTATAAAATAATGATGAATATATAAAAAAATGTAAAAATAGGATTGGACTTGTGTAAGTTTGTACATTAAAAAGTACCTGATTTATCCTTTTCAGTGATAATTCTCACTGCTAATCAAATGATCATCCTGTGCACATTCTTTCTGGTAGTCCTTAATGAGGTCAGACCTCTTTTGTGGCTTACGATGCTGATATTTCTCTAACATGAATTTATTAAGTTTGCATCCTCTAGTCAGGAGGAATTAATTTTCTCTGACACCAAATATCTGAGAAATTTTCTGAACAATGTATTTCCATTTTGTGTACACCAGGATCAAATATATTAGAGGATATACAAGGCAAGTTCTATTTTCATTAAGGTAAGATGAAAAAGCAGAGAATGGAAGCAAGACTTGTTTTTAAGCTTGAACGTTCAAAGTGAATTTTTTTAGTTTGTCCTTAATCAGATAACCATTTCTGAGGGTGGATTTAAGGTCATTTGCATTGTAATTAGCTTCTTGTGGGAGACTTAAATTTCTACAATTCTGACTGTAGCAGTAAATATCTGCAGGATATTTGCAATTACACTGCAAATAGTCATCATGACCATTGCTTGAAAAAATCTAGTCCTTTGAGCAAAAAAAAAAAAAAGAGACAAACAAAATTAAAATGATAGAAATGATAGAAACTCTTTATATTCATTGGCATGACATACTTTTAGAATCTGAAGAAGGGCCAGAAACCATTTTACTCTATTTTTTAACATTATCTCCACCATTAGCTCTATAGATAGCACAGGGAAGGTTACTTGTAATTACAAGTTGAGTACCATCTTACTGTAGAAGATATAACCTGAAATGAGTACTTCATCATTAAAAGGAATGCTGACATTAGAAGTTTCAGACCAGGATTGCAAATAAGCAGCAAATGGTATGGAAAACTGCTTATTTATCTGGTAAGAAATGTTGAATTAATTACTTATCTATTGTTTTGTAAAGTAGCTCAAAAATCTCAGCGGAGATATTTTGTAGTGCCCAAGAAAGTGCAAAACATAAAATGGAGCAATAGGAATGTGCAACAAAGGTTACTGGAAACCAATGAAATCTGATCAATTGTGTGTCAAGTACAGGTAGCTACCTAGTATATACTGCAGACTTTCTATATTTTCATCTTCTGCTAGAGTAATTCTACATCCTGTGGCCTGCACTATTGTTTTTAAAAAATGACTCTTCCCATTTTTGTTTTGTTAACTTCTTCTACAGTCTAGGCAACATATTCTTATTTAAAACACTGATTATATATTCGTGCTCTGTTAGTTATAACAGTTACTGCCCAATTTCATTGACATTCCCAATCAGTAAACACCTGTGACTTTTCAAAGAACTTCCTCTGTTCTTTGATCTCACCAGGGTGTTTTAGGGTATTTACCAGAACATGACCTCTGCAGCACAGGTTCTTAAGCTGTTTTAGGACCTACGTATTACCTGATATATAATGTTGCAAACTTGTGAAGCTACAGTTCACTCTATATGTAATTTAAAAGAGTAGATATACTGCTACCTCAGTGGCAATAATTATACTATTTAGTCATAGGAGTGAGATTAGCACTGCAAAAACAAATCTTAGCCTCTGTTTTCATTGCTGGTATTAAAAAACATAGAATGTTACACTAAAGATCTTAAAAATTGAGTTTCCTACAATGTCTCACTGTGAAGAAAATAATTTCCTACGGAATGTCTCTGCTACATGATACTGAGGCATGTTAATAGTCCATGAAAATCAGTTTATTTATCAGGGTTTATCTGCAGAAACCGCACTCGGAGTCCAACCAGAGTCCAATGTTCTGATGAGATCATTTTAGATATTAAACTCTCTTCTTGTGAAATATGTTAATATCAAATTTAATTACTTGAAGATATTTGACATTTTGATATTTTAGTTCAGCAGAGAAATATAACAATGCACTGAAATCACAACATAGTCAATACAATGTATGGATGATTCATAATACAACCATTTACCAGTCTCTATATAATCACCATCACAATGCTGTGCCTCCCCAGTCAGTGGGGAAAAAAAAAACTCATGGCTTGATACAAGATCAAGACTGTTCTCTTCACGGTTCATTCTGCTGGTTGTTCAGTTATACTTCCTGTTGAGTGGAACAGCAAATTAACTTTACCTATTCTAGTCTGCCTTACATAAGAAGAAATTCATGGTTTTTTTTTTTTTTGGTAAAGGCTATTTACATGGCCAACTGGTCCAGTATGCTGGTACAGACAGAGAAAACAGTCCAATCCCTTGTCCCCTCTGTATTAAGCTCATCTTCCTTTGCAACAGGTGAGACATTCCCTGCATTCTTCTCTAAGCTGTGCCCATCTCCTCTCAGCCTTCTTGCATTGTTGGGGTTTACATGTGGGTAAGACACTCCTACAAACGAAGTGTGAGATACCCACAGGACCTGAGTGTCCCTTCAAAGCTGTAGCTTGTGAAGCAGGAGAAGG
>NW_024884142.1:20249361-20313010 GCF_019232065.1 Centrocercus urophasianus
CTGTACATTACAGCAGTCACGGGATCTGGCCCTTCCGGGTGGGGGGGTTGCTCTCTTGCTGCCTTGCAGTGGGTGCTGGAGGGTGCTTTCCTAGCCATTCCAAGCTTTTCAGGTTTGACTCACTCCCGGGAACACTCTCTCTCATCTTGTCTGATTTATTAATCTCAATTTCAATTAAATTGCATTATATTGTGTTATCTTGTATTCCGGTATTATACTAAAATAAGTTTTCCTTCATACATTGTTGCCGCTGTTCTTTTCCTCCCTTCCTTCTTTCCTTCCCATTTTGTGGGACTGGGGTGTGGGGGGGGAAGGGCAGAGGCCTATTGCCCCCCTGTCATGGGCATAGGTTGATCTAGTTAACTCCATGACAGGTCTAGAGAAAGTCCAGCAGATGACTACAAAGATGAAAAGGTAGTGAGAGGATTCAACCTCTACTACCCTACCACCTACATCCACTTTTATGTCATGGGCCAACATAATAAAATAGGAGGCATTATTTTTGGAGCAGACCTTGTATTTTCTAGCATTTCCAGCTGGCTAGAAAATTCTGGCGTATAATGAACTACTCTTAGTTGTTCAAATTTTCATCAGCCTCTTGGCTAGACTACTGAAATGTGATATACCTGGGCAAGAAGCCTGGACTGTTCAGGAACCTCCAACTAAATACAGAATTACAGATCACCAAAAAATATCAAAGCTGTTTTGTGCTTTCTACATCATTTTCCATAAAACTATGTTCATGACACATTGTGGCTAGGTTTCAAGACATCTGAAAGACCTCCAGAAATTCCAAGTTTGCTACTGACAGCTTGGCTCATCTAAGTAACAGTCCTTTTTACAACAAGCGTATATTCAACACTCTTTAAGAGACAGAATTTTCTTTCTTAGGCTGTGAAATAAATTCTAGAGACAGGAAACTATCAGGAAATTGTTAGTTGTAAATCAAGGTCATCACATTCTGAGATGCTTTATGGTGTACAGATAGTATTCTTTTCAGGTCAGTGCTGATTGGTTTGTACTGGCAGGAAGATTTTACATAAATCTGATGAAATTCCAATATCCACTTTTAGCTCATTAGTTCTTGTACATCTGTATCCAATTTTATAAATATGTCTTTATATTCGAGGTCTCTTGTGCTACCTCTTCTCTAATCTCTATTCTCCTCCCTCCCACTCCCCTTCTCCCTATATCGATATTCTCCTGTAGATTATGTATCATAGAATCATAACAGAGTCACAGAATCTTATAGAATCATAGACTTGCTTGGTTTGGAAGGGACCTTAGATACCATCTAGTTCCAATCCCCTTGCCATGGGCAGTTTTACAGTCCACTGGATCAAGCTGCACATGGCCCCATCCAACCTGGCCTTAAACATCTGGGGCATCTGAGGTTCCTTGGGGGCCCTAGGACTGGACATAGTACTCTGGTGGAGCCTCATGAGAGCAGAGGGGAACTTTGTTTTTCTCTCCTTTCCCTGCTGGCCACCTCTCTTTTGATGTATACTACTGTAAGAGAACTGCTGAATCTTGGCCTGAACCTCTGATTGATCACCTGAGGCAAGCAATGAGTCAGCCACGGGAGCACAGGTGAAGGCAATTCACCTGTGCTGCTGGAAGCTGTGGAGCCTGGCTCCACGTCTCCTAGAGCTTAATACCAATAAGAAAGAATCTCTTCTGGATTTTTGCAGTAAGCCCAGGATGCAGGTGATCTTTCCATCTATTCTCTTTCTGTTAATATAATCTGCTTTGCCAAACTCTCTTGTTTATTTCATAATTATAGCATCTTTATCTTTACTGACTATGCAACTATGTATTGTTTTTTGTTCTTTGTTTCATTCTTTGTAATTTATTTGCATCCTTCTTAAACTGTAATGCCTGCAGCCGAAGACTCCAACCTTTTCTTGGTTGCTCTAGCTATAATTTTTCCCTCACTGAGTTAAGCTGCCCTTGTACAGGGATTAGCCTTAGTAAGTCCCAAAAATGTAACCTTGATTCAGCATGCTGAGAAAGAGTTGAGAGGCCATCTGTATAGTGATAAGAAAGCAAAAAATTGGAGAGTGGTAGTACCACTGATCCAAATGTTTTAGGATACCAAGGATTCAAGAGAGAAAATATCAAAATTAAAAGATAAAATGCAAAGACTGATGCTGGAATCTGGTCTATTCAGAGCCAGTTAGATTTTGAGTTAGGGTTGAGCCTTCAGGGCTGTCAGAATTGATGGGGCAGGAGGAAGGTGGCTGCTCCACACCCCTCACGGCACCCAGGAGGATCTGTGGACACTGACTCTTCTCACCTCACTGATGCCTGCTCAGATCATGATGGGTCTTCATGTACTGTACAAGAGTTTGGACACAACAGTATTTAACCTCATAGTTTGTTAAAAATAGTCTTTTTTTTTTTTTTTTTTTTTTTTTTTTTTTTACGTGTACTGGCTAATACATTATTTAATACTTATACGTGTTCTGCTTGTAGTCTTTTTTGTGCTGAGCTAATGATACCTTTGCGAACTGACCAAAACAGTCTCTAATAGTATCCTCAAATAGAGATCTACAGGTTTTGACTGGAGCAGACCAATTACAGAACACTGTGCCCATCAGACAACCACCTTTGACTTAGTTTACGTAAGAAATACTTTTAAAGTTAAAAGTGAAACTGAAGTGAAACAAGCCCACTTTACTTTAGAAACATGGAAGCAAAGATGAAAAGAGATACATGCTAATTGCGCTGCTCAGTGAAGTCTTCAGTATGAACAGTAAAATAAAATAGAATATAATTATTTTACAAAGAAGATATTAATTTGGCTTTATTTATAAGAAATTAAATAGTAAAAACGGACCTGAACTATACTTCATAGATATTGAACTGGATAGCAGGTTTTAGATCCTTATTTCCAATTACTGTTAGCCCAGGCTATTTTTTTAAATCTCAGGATTAAGTTCTACTTATTTTTCATTTCTCCTTCTGTAACAATGTATTGGGGAAGTTCCTAATGATTAAGGAGGCACCTCTTTTCTATGAGGGCAGTTTCGTGTAATCCTATTAGCAGTTATGTAAAAGGGTACTTATAAAAGGTACAGGCAGATCTGTAGCCTCATTTGTATGAGAACATTTTGAAGAAGTTATTCTTGGGAGAATTAATTGTATTTTAGTAATTGATAACACTGCTAAAGAAAAAATAAATACTTGTAAAGATAAAAGGAAATTACAAGCCTTCCTAGAAGATATCAATAAATATTTAAAAACTTTAAAAACTTAAATAAATAAATAAAAAAGCTTGTAATTATGCAGACATTAATTTACTATTTTTTAACTATATAGGAAAACTGTAGTTGTTTGTATTGCTCTGATGTTAAACTTATTTGAGATAAAAAGAATAGTAGTGTGTCTCAGGATGTTTTTTATTTTTTCTAGGAGTGTATATTTAATACTTCTATTTTAAAAAAATATCTGAAACCTAGTAGGCAAACCAACGTTTTTTTTCCAGGAGCATTTTATATTTCATTATTCTTTATGTGAATATGCTGACATATATGTCTCTGCTTAGGAAAAACTATAGATTTGTTTGAATTTGTTTAGTGATGATAAAAGAACTTTTCTAACATGACTTCAGAATGTTCAGGAAGGTTCAATCCCTTTGTTATGACTTATTTGCAGAAAACATTGACTAGTAGAATACTGTTCTTATACTTTAGTTGTGTTTGGATGAGTTTATCTTCACTCTCAAACATTGGTGTGCTGAATACATGTTTTTTCTTTATTATTTTTGTGGTGCTGTAGTACATAACCCATATTCTAGATTGTTGATTTTTATCATCCAAATACAATAGCAATAATTTGCTCTGAAAGGAAACTCCAGACTCTTCTGTGCCTAGTGACAGCTAAGACAATTGCTATATTAGTCTTATGCGTTTTATTTCTCTTTTTAAATAACATTACAAAGATAATCATGAAAGGATCTTATTACTGTCAACATATAAGAGAGCAGAATTGCCATCCTGAATAACTATGGTGAAGATTAAATGGCACTACCATGAAAGGCACATATGGATCCAAATACTGCAAACATGAACCACCATACAAAAGTGCCACTTTAATCAGCTGGCTCTGAATACTCTTACAGGAAAAAAAAAAAAAAAAAGATTAAAATTGTTTTGGATCCTAGTTATTAAACTGACACTTGCAGGCTAAATTTCTAATTGGCTCTAAATCTCATGCTTTAGTTATATCCTGAAACAAATGTTATGCTCTTCTCTGTTTTATTTGTCAGAGGGTGAGTTCATCTCGCATATTTCATCAAGACTTATTAGAATAGTATCACTTTATTTTTTTTACCTAATCCTCATACATCTACTTTACTTCCTAAATTTCCTGTCATTTCAATTTCATTCTTCTGATAATGTATGTTGTCCAGCTTGCATACATATTAATAAATCTATGACTGTGTTATTTTGCAATACAGTGACACCTCCCCACACCCCAAGTTTCTTGAGTCCCATATAATGTCTCAATTCTTGGAGTGACTAATCATTCAAATATCTATTAGTCTATTAGAAATACAATTCCTTTTTCAGTGGGACATACGGATAGCTCAGAATCACAATCACTTTCATAATCAAAGAAGACTCTTAATTAAGGCAGAAGTTTCCTGACAGAATTTCAGTTTCCCAGAGAATAAAGTTACTGCAACAATAACTGCTGCTGCCATCCTTTTATTTTCTGTCAGACAATTGCAATTATTTTTTTTTACACTTACAAGAAAAAATGCTCACAATTAAATTCCTCACAGGGTCTTATTTTTTAAAATTATCCAGTGGAAATAGCTACTGGTTACAACACTGACTTTGATTAACTTCTTTATTTGAGCTGAAATGTTCTTCCTAGTAGTAGGAAATTCAAGTCTATATTATTATTGATGGTGTTCCGTAATTCTGGACACTTCCTCATATGTTTTTTTCTAGTATTTTCCTCCTTTGAAATAACATACTATTGTGTATTTTTCTTTCACACTATCTATTAGAACTGTTGTGAATTCAGATCTGTATACTGCTACTTCTATGTGGAGAAGAATATGAGAAGAAATTAGGAATTTTCCAAATGTCTGTGATTATTTCTTTTGCAGATGAACAGTTCAAGCAGACTGCTGATTTTTGTCGTGTCGATCTACACACAATTTCTGAATTCCTATTGATTCAGGTGACGATAACATAACAGCCTTCACCTAAGATCCATCACTAGAGCTCTGATAATACTCTGGAAAAAATCAACACATGTATGTAGGAAAAAAAAGAGGGTATTGGTAAGTGAAAAACTAGATGAGCCTGGAGTGTGCACTTCCAGCCCAGAAAGCCAATGTATCTGGGATGCATAAAAAACACAGCCAGCAAGGTGTGGGAGGTGATCCTCACTGTCTGCTCTTTTGAGGCCTCACTTGGAGTACTGCACAAAGGCATAGGGATCTCAGCACAAGAAAGATGTCTATCTGTGGATGTGATCCAGAGAAGAGCTGTAAAAATGATCTTGTCCCAAGAAGGAAGGATGAGGGATCTAGGCTTGTTCAACCTAGAAAAAGGAAGGTTTTGGGGAGGCCTTATTCCGTCCTTCCATTAGTTGAAGGGAGCTTATTTAAAAAAAAAAAAAAAAAAAAAAAAAAAAAAAAAAAAAAAAAAAAAAAAGGAGAGAGAACTGTAGAGGGCATGTAACGAATGGAGAAGTGCCAATGTTTTTAAAATGAAAGAGGGTAGATGTAGATTAAATATAAGGAACAAATTCTGTGTGAGAGTGGTGAGGCACTGGCACAGTTTGCCCAGAGAAACTGTGAATGCCTCATCCCAGGAGGTATTCAAGACCAAGATGAATGGATCTTTGAGCAGCCAGACCAAGTGCAGGTATTTCTGCTTCTGTTGGTGGTGTCAGAACTAGATGACCTTTAAGATTCCTTCCAACCAAAACTATCGTTCCATGATGCTGTGATTCTGTAAGTCACTCAGTCCCAGGAGAATTATTTTGTTTGTCAACTCTCTGTGAAGGCTCCATGTGCTTAAGGAAAAGAGAACAAGTTTAGTCATAAGGTATATTGTACAAAGTGAAATGAGTTTACCTGTAAGTCATAGCAAGCAGATTAAAGTTGCAATGGAAAGATTTAGGAAGCGAGCTCAGAGCACTACATATGCCGCAGGAATATGACTTCAGGGCAGATTATGCTATGGGTTGATCTTAATAAATCCTGAGCTTTAAAATTTTTACTTTGTGATTGTGAGTTAGCAAAATAGTAAATAGATTATTTTGTGCTCATACTAAACCAATATGTGTTGTATATCACAACTATTTTGAGGAGCCAAATTATAAATACAGTGTACCCATATGGGATGTTTCAAGGGAAGAGTATGCACAGTGTTTTGAGAGGTCTGTTTTAGAAGCATAGGCATACTGAGTTCAGAATCTCATTTCTTCACTGTGTATCCAAAGGCTACAGTAAAGTAGCCAGGGAAAGAAAGGTAACTTTAAAGAAGCTTAAAAGCATATATGTACAATGACTATATATTGCACTAAGAATAAAAAGTAGGAGTAATGGTTATTTTCCTAAGCCAGCGTGGTCTTGTCTTTCAGATGAAAAAATAGCTGATCTAAAAATCATAGTCAGTATACTGTGAATTTAATTTCTGAAGGAAAGGCAAATGAACAATATATAAATTCCTCAAAAACTGTAATATATATATATATCTTTTACTAAATATTCTCATACGTCTCTTCTTTGATCAGCTAAACTTGCATTCTACAGATCTGACATGAGCATGTACTTTTCTATTGTTTGGTGCCATCTTTCTGTTAACTTTTCTTCCAGATTTATTTCCGGATGTCTGAAAACCAAAAATGGTAATGTATAGTTTCATATCACTCTGTGTAAGAGCCATCAGAAGGGCAAGGTTGTGAATGAAAGGATTTGTTACACATGCCTGGAGGTGTTATTTTAAGTGTTATATGGGAGGGAAACTCATCTGCATACATGCACGTACACAGAAACATGTTTGTTGTCTTTTAATAAGCTGAATATAATAAGTTCAGTACAGTTTTGAAATAGCTGAAAGGTCAGAGGAAAGTCATTCATGAGGAAAATCGTTCATTTGCATATGTTCTTAGAATAGTATTATAATAAATAGGGAAATTATGTTCTTGTCAGTTACTGCTAGATCAGAACTATTTTACTTTGTATTGGCTGCCTATGACCTCTGTTTTGGAAGCAGTGTGTTAAACAGATGCTTCTCAACTGGTCTTTCTACACAGCTCTGTACAAACTACTGTTCTAGCCTGACTCTACACAGACTCCCTTACATGACATGATCTCAGAAATTATCTTGCTTTGAGCTAGAGGTTTGATTACCAAACATCATGTTTTCCTTTCCAACCCAAATTGTGTGATGATACACGCCTAAACTATCTTTAATTTCCTTTATGCCATTACAGTTCTGTCAAGAAATCTTGATGGGTTACTGAATCTGCCACACTGTGAGCTCACGGGGAAGATGCAGGTATCCTAAAATCAGCGTGGCCATATCATATTTTCATATTTCGTAATTTTTTTCCCCCATGGAGAATTTTGCCATTGATATTATGATTCAGGAAATGAGTACATCAGATTTAACATCTCAGCATACATTCCTTTTTCATTGGATAAGCAGTGCTATGCTTTTTACAATGTCTGTTAGAATTTGGCATCGCATTAGTGTTATAATATAAAAACACAGGAATCTAAGTTGAGATGATTATCTTGATCAAATTCTATGGCTAAGTTCTGAAAAATGTAGTTTGAAAATGTCTCCCACATAAGGTCATTTTATTTTTTTTTTCCCCTAGACTGTCTTTAGGATAAGCTTTAGAATTACAGAAGTGTTATTTTTAAACACTATTTTGCAGTTTGGTAAGATTTTGTCCTTAAGATATGAGAGTAGATTTTGGTGCCATATGGCAGTAGGGGTTGCTATGGGAATTATTCATTGTTGCTGAACTGTAGGGTGATTACTCAAAGCAAATTTCAGTGAAGAGTCTTAATTCATGCGCTTCTTTTTCTTTGAGATTTAATCAGATTTTTTAATAAATGTTATAACTGCAAAGACATAGAAGTACTTGGGGGACGAAAAGTAGATCTATTCACTGTGTAATTCAGATTGCTTCTCTGTTTGCTTACATTTTTATTTGTACAGAGTGAGTTCAGAGTTAAAGTAACAGAAGCAGAGAACGTGTCCAAATTGGTCTACAGTATGGTGTTGATTAATGGCAACAGTGCATGTTCCATGAGCTTTGACATCTAGGAGAAGTGTAATCCAGACTAGCACCCTAATGATTCCAAGATGCTGTAAACTCAGAATTGCCATAGCAGATTTTTATTTTTTTTTTATTTTTTATTTTATTTATTTATTTATTTATTTATTTTGTGGGCCGCCCCGCCCGAATAAATTCTACTCAGTACTGAAGGAAACAATAATTCTACTTCTTTACAGTAAATATATAAGAGTACTTAAATTACTTATTAAATTACTTTTCTTTCTAAATATGTAAGTCATTTAGAACTTCAGAAAAATTATCTCCTCTTAGCTGGGAAATTGCTTTTGTATATGGCATCTTACTGTGAAAATAACACAAAACTAAACTTAATCTAAACTAAACTAAACTAAATGTGATACTAAACTTTAAAAATATTTTGAGAAGTTGTTTCTTTTAAATCAAAATTTGCTTTCTTATAAGTGGAAAATCATTCATAGCTTTGATGTACATTGTGTACCTGACTCAGATACTGTTGAGAAAATATATACATACAGACAAAATGAGAATAAATACTGTTGGGTGTTTGTGTTGTCAAGTTGGCTGTCTTAACCCCTGGACCCTAGGACATCAGCTCTGCAGAGCAGTTCTGAGTTGCAAATTTGTTGCCTTGCTATGTATCTGTTACCTCAACAACTTTGGCTGGGTATGCCTTCAAGTACTGGAGGTGTATCTCCTGTCTTCAGGAGTAGGGTTCACTGTTCAGCACACAAAGCAAAGACGTTGCTTTCTCTTGCAGCACTGAAAAATGAAATAGATCTAGGTGCATACTATATGGGAATGACTACATTTCACAAAATACTGACTTACAATCATATCTTTAGTTTCTGATTTACAGATATACTGACTCTATTTAATCTATCTGGACTAATTTATTCTGATAAAGTTCTGGAATGGAACAGTCTGCAATACTCATTGCACATGTATACACTGCATTGCACTTATGTAGCTGACCTCTACCAGCAGGTATTTGTGGGGAAGAATTATTTTTCAAATCACTATCAAGAAAGATTTCTAAATTTCACAATTGATTTTGTGGTTATGAATGTGTAGCAGAAGGCATTCAAATTAAGCATTCTTTCATCATATGCACTTTTTCTATTCCAGGAATTGTAACTTTCTTGAGAAACAAGCTGATATGGATTCTGCTGTGGCTGCCTCTGGCTGCCTTGCACTCTTGCTCCAAGAGTTTCCTAGAATTTACTGCGTATATTGATGCTGTAGAAATTATCATCCTTTGTCTTCCTTCTGAACTATTTCCTTATATTTAATCTACAGACACTCCACTAGTGGATGGCTTTTATTTCAATGGACAAGAAGAATCACAGTCCTTACATATCACAAAATAAAGTATTTAGTTACATATGACACCCCAGATGGACAAGTGACAGATTTTTATGTAATATAATGTATAACCTGCTGGGTATTGTCCAGGCATATTCTTTCTGAATTTCTCCCTCAAAACTTTTTTTCTCAAAACTCCTATCTTTTTTCTTTGGTAAAAGACTATAAGACTTGTATTTTTTTTAGTTATTACAGTGTAAACTCTGAGCACCTTCTTGTGTTATTATTCAATTATCCTCCTGTGCTAAAATACTGGAAATGAATTACAGGATACAAACCTTGCATTCTTGCATGAATTTAAACCACTCTGTTGAATACTACTTTCTTTTCCTGTGGGCGTAACTGGTTTTAAAATTTGATCAAGTAGATTGTTCTAGCTTTAGAACTGACACTGACAGAATAAAGAGGAAAAAAGTGAAATTATTATGGAAGTTTATAATCAATAAATAATGAATAGTAATTATTTATTGGATGGTAAATCAATGAAAGAAGCTTGTGCCCATTTTCATGTTGTCACAAACATAACAGATAACTAGGCATAATCGATACAAAGCTAATTTCTAGAGACACACTAAGAAATGATTGATTGTATGAATATTTATATGCTCAATATATCAAAGTGGCATGAGCTATTTCTGAAGAGTTTAAAATCTTGTAAATTGTTCATACCTATTGCTATTTCAATCATAGTTCCTGCATGATAAAAATAAATGCACGTGACTTGCTTGAATAGAATTTCTACAGTGTCTCCTAACTTTTCCTCAACTATTGTACACTTAGAGGAAAACAAATCATGATATTTTATTACTAGATGCTCAATTTCTAGCCAAACCTAGGGTTTTACTTTTGTTCATGTGTTCTTTTGTGAAATAAACTTCCTATCAATATGAAATTCTTACACCTTTAATCGTACATTCTTTTAATAAAATTTTATTAATTGATTGGTAACTCTGAGGTTGTCAAAAGATGTTTATGTAAGAATCAATGAGAAAGTTTCTTGAATGATTTTTGGAGATAATAGTTATACTGTAAACTAGTTTTTTTTTTTTTTTTTTTTTTTTTCCTTTGACAAGAAATGAAATTTACATAGCAGTATATGGTTGAGAATTACAAAGTTGTTCTAACCCCGCTGTTTCATGTTGATATCACTGTATATATTATATATACATATATATATACATTTATATATACATATATATATATATATATATATATACATATATATATATACATATATATATATATAAGTCCAGTGGGTAATTTCACTTTTTTTGCAGGTTGATAATTAATGTCAAATATGAGGAATGTATGTCAGTTACATGCTTAATTCTGCAGTTCAAAAAAATAAATAAAAGAAAGTATGGCTGATTCACGAAAGAAAACTCATTGAGACATATTGTCAGACCATGCTTTGCCTTAATATAATTGTGCAAATAGAACACACTATTTCAAAATGGTTAGAGACATAATATGATTTGTATATCATGCCCATATCACTCTTTCAAATTATTTGAATGTGTTAGGCAGTAGGTTTTACCTAAATTGTAATGAATCACTTTGCATTAGCGTGTATCTAGCTTGCTAGCTAGAAGTCATCACCATTACATTTCAAGGGCTCTCAAATTGAGTGATTAAGAGGAGAACATTTTTATATGTAAGCAGTGATGTAGCTTTGCAATAAAAGAAGTAGATTGAGAATTATCCATAACACATTTTCCACTTGCCACAGTAAAAGCTCTAATCCATCAGTGGCTCATTGCAGATATATGCAGGTGGCAGGGCAGTCTAACAAACAGCAGCAGGAACTTTCCTGAATGCAATTTCTTCAGCAATTGTTTTCAAAGGGAACATCTCTCTTTATAAAAGCAATATAATTAAATTATGTTCATATATTCATTTCGGATGTTAATTTACCTGAATCTAACTCCACAGTGGAGTCTGACTATTGCTGGAACTACCTCATACTCCAATACATTAAAAATTCACCTTTCCTTTACAGATCACTGCCAGGAAGATAGTGGACGAGACCAAGTTATGTGATGCGGTTGATACAGCAGAAGGAAGGGATGCCTTTTAAAAGCATCTGGACAGGCTTGAAAGGTGAGCCCATGTGAATCTAATGAGCTTCAATGGGGTGATGAGAAAGATCTTGTTCTCAAATCTGGGTAATCCCAGACATCTGCAGACTGGGAGAAGGACTACATCAGAGTAACCTTGCTGAGAAAGACTTAGAAGTCCTGGTAGATGAAAAACTTAACGTGAGCCAGCAGTGTGTGCTTGCAGGCTGGAAAAACAACATTACCCTCACCTGCATAATGAGAGGGGTGGCCAGCAGGGTGAGAGAGATGATTGTCCTCCTTGACTTTGCTTTCGTAAGGCTTCATCTGGAGTACTGTGTCCTGACTTGAGGCCCCCAGATCAGGAAGGATGTGGAGCTGTTGGAGTAGATCCAGAAGATGGCCACAGAAATAAACAGAGGGCTGGAGCTCCTCTCCTATGAAGACAGGCTGAGGGAGCTAGACTTCTTCAGCCTGAAGAAGAGAAGGTTCAGAGAGATGACATTGCAGCCTTCCAGTACATAAAGGGAGCTTATAAATGAGCTTATCATTATCATTATAATGATTACCAACTTTTTACATAGGTAGATTGTGATAAGACCACGGGGAATTATTTTAAATGAAAAGAGGGAATATTTAAATTGGATGTCGGGGGAAGCTTTCACTGGGAGTGCTATGAGGCACTAGCACAGTTTGCCCAGAGAAGCTGTGAATGCCCCATCCCTGGAGATGCTCAAGGCCAGGTTGGAAGGGGTCCTGGGTAGCCTGATCTAGTGTATGATTTAGTGGTTGGCAACTCTGCCTTTGGCAAGGAGGTTGGAACTAGATGATCTTTGATGTTCCTTCCAAGTTGAGAAGTTATATAACTCTGTGTGCCAAACGGGTTCACTACTGGGATATGATCTTATCAGGAGTGTACAAAAGACAAGTGGAATATTTTGGCATTTTCACATGAAGTTGGTGCAATTGTCTTCTTACCCCTCCTTATTGAATCAGGTAAGTATAGAGAGAAAGTAAGTTTTGTCTAGTAACAAATCCATTCTAGCAATTTCTAATGGTTTCATTTTGTTTAAATTGTAAGCTGGATCTTCATTATGAATTGTATTAAAACAATAATGACAATGAATAAAAAGCATTTTCTTTTTCTGAGAGAAATAGTCCTTTATATGTTCATTTATTTTACTGTTTTAGTTAAATTGTTTTCTCCCAGGGAGCTGTATCCCAAAATTAGCAGTGAGCAGAAAGCAAAGAGGGAGCAAGAAATTTGGGAACTATAATAATATGGATTTTCATTAGAGAAGATACTAATGAAATTACACTGTAAATCATGAAAGTATGACTTAAGATGCAGCTTGATCTTGTACTCTGATGTTTATAACAAAATGTGATAATTTGACCTAGAAGTTACAAGGCTTTTCTGTTACCTTGTAAACAAATATTAATGCTCTTCTGCCACAACTAATTAAAAAAAAAAAAAAAAACCCAAAACCAAACAACACAACAACAACAAAAAAACCCCAAACAATATAGAATGATGTGTATAGAGAACAATGAAAGACAAGCACACTTAGATTCATGCAAAACATTACTTTTTCTCCAAATAGATGGCGCCCGTGACTCTTCCCTTTTCCAGTTCTCTACGATTCAGTTATGCCACCACAGAAGGCCCCTTGGCTGGTCAGGCAGGAGTTGATGAAGCCCTGCTGTTTGCCTTGTATCACCTTCCACTCTTTTGTGTGCTGTACCGTAGCTTCCAGTAGTAGATTTATTGTATATTCATCTCTTAAAAATAATATACTTCCTCCCAGAAAACAAACAAACAAAAAAAAGCAAAACAAAATTTCATTAATTGCAGACATACTTCTTGTCTTGCAATGAAAAGTAATCTCGAGATATTGCAGACATGATAAACTATTTATGACCAAATTACTGCAAACTAGTTGGAAATATTGGTAAGTTTAGTACCATAGTAAGTTTATCTATTTCAATGGAGTTCTACCCAGAGTGAAGATTTGTCTTGCAAGAAGTATATTGCAAGATCAGGACTCAGTAAAGGAACATTGGATGTGGAATGGAAGAAGATATAAGACAAAATAAAAGTAAATTATTGCAGTATGGCCTAATTTTCTTACATCCTCGTAGAATCATTCAGGTTGGAAAAGACCTTAAAGATCATTAAGTCCAACCATGACCTAACCATCCTACCCTAACTCTAACAACCCTCCGCTACATCATGTCCCTGAGCACCACATCCAAACCATTTTTAAACACATCCAGGGGTGGTGACTCAACCATCTCCCTGGGGAGTCTATTCCAGTGCTTAACAACTGTTTATGTAAAGAAGTTTTTCCTGATATCCAATCTGAACTTACCCTGGAGCAAATTAAGGCCATTTCCCCTCATCCCGTCATCAGTGAGAAGAGCTCAACCCTGCTTTTGCTGTAAGTACCTTTCAGATGTAGGTAGAGAGCAATGTTTCCTCTCAGCCTTCTCTTCCCCAGACTAAACAGCCCTAGTTCCTTCAATTGCTTCTCGTAGGGCATATTCTCCAAGCCTTTCACAAGCCGTGTTGCCCTTCTTTGAACCTGCTCCACCATCTCAGTGTCTTTTCTGTACTGAGGTGCCCAAAACTGGACACAGTACTTGAGGTGAGGCCTCACCAGTGCCAAGTACAGGGGCAGGATTACTTCTGTAGTTTTGCTCACCACACCATTCCTGATACAAGCCAGGATGTCATTGGCCTTCTTCGCCGTCTGGGCACACTGCTGGCTCATATTCAGCCAATTGTCCATCAGTAATCCATCATCCTTCGTTAAAGGATTAATATCATTAGTAGGTGCTATATTCAAATAAAACAAGTCTCAGTAATACAATCAGTAAAATCCCAACTGGAAAAAAGAAAAAGAAAATCCGAGGAAATCAGAACAAAAGCTTAAAGAGGTATAATTACTCTTGGAAAAAAAAAAAAAAGAAATTAAAAGATATGCTACTAAGTCTGTGTCTTACTAGTATTCATCTAATTCATCTATTCAGTAACTTTGCAGTAGTCCACGATCCTTAGGATTTCCTTTTGATTTCTGTTGATACCTTTTACTGAAGTCAATTGTATTTGTTACCATTTTCTCTTGTTAAAAAATTCTCTTAGCACTAAGATCTGCTGGTGACAGCCCCCCACACTGCAGGCTCTTAGCAGGAAACCAACATTTGATCAATTAATACTCGTGTAATTTTTGCATATAATTTTATATCTCTATGCCATGCAACACTGATCCATCAGCAATTAGAAGCACAAGTAGACTTTTCAGTTATAGTAATAACATAACTGAACTTCAATGTCCCATTAATAATAGAAAATATCAAATAAAATATAATCGCCAATTTGCACTATGATTTTTTTCTTCCAGTACTGAATTTTTTTATTTCTCAGGTAATCGGATTCTTCCCCACAGATTGTACAGGAATGTCTGTTCTTGTGCCTGGAGTTTCCCCCTCCTTCACTGACATGGATGCCTTCAGATGTGTATTTCTCTCATATTTTTCTCACTTCTCAACTCACAGTTGCTGTACATTCTTTTTCTTTTTTCTTTTTTTCTTTTGATCTTAAGATGACAGAAGCACCACCAACTAGGTTTTGAGCTCTGCTTTGGCCTTAAATGAGTCTGTTTTGGAGAAGGCTGGATCAGGCAGTGGCCATCAAGGCTGCTTCTGCTGGCTCTTATCATTTTATGCGAACCCAGGAAAGTACTGACTTAATAATCCAGCAGCTTAGTTTGAGAAATTCAGATTCTGAATTTGACTGTTTTGGTATTTCAAATGATGTAGCTTGGGAATACTGAATTTCCAGGGTGAAAATGCAATCTTCCAAGCTGAAAAGGATAACTGCTGAGAGATAAATTGTTAGTCTTGGGGAAATTAAGAATTTAAAGAATATTTATGAGAAAAGGAACGGAGAGATATAACTGAGGGAATCAATATAGATAAGCTCATAAAATACTCTGAACAGAATATAGAAACTTTGCATGTCTTCATAACATTTAATCAATAGTAGAATGACACTTGAAATAAGAAAATCAAATATGTATAATAGAGAATACTGTATAATTAAATTTCTAGTATTTAGATTCCTCTTATATTATTTTTTTGAATGGCTTGCAATGTGACAAAGAAAAGGAGGTGACAACAGGGGACAGGTGAGAAGGGCCCAGAAAGCTGCATGGTCTAGGTCAGAAGTTTTGCAATAAAATGTCTGAGTGAATATTCACTAAACATAGATTTTCCAGTACTCAATTTTGATATTGAAGCATATTTTTAATGAGCTTGTAGAATAGGACACATTCTCTTTTTCTATTAAAAATACATTTCACATTTGGACTTACTATTTTTTATGTCAAATATTTTGATGTCAATATTCCAGTACTGTTAAATCTCCTCTTAGTGTATTTTGGAGCAGACGAAATCTATACATTTAGCACCCTCACAAGTGTAAATATTAATAGAATAAGAACTGTTAACAGTTGCAAGAGATTCCCGGAATCCTAAGAATACCTTGCTGTTATTGAAATAGCTGGGGAATAACTCAGTATTGTACCATTGCTTGTTTTGAATTATCTTTAACCTTCAAGAGACAATAATTCCATCATAATGTTCTTTTATCCAGTGCTTTATGTATCATAATGAAAAGACTTCACATGATAATATTAAGGTTTTATACAAACCTTTGTATCTGGACAACAAAGAACAGTGTTAATAATGTTAACAGTATTAATTTTGCTAGTAAAAGTTGTCATTTCAGAAACTTAGTGAGAAAGAAGAAAAAAGTTTTCATTGTGTATTGTGTATTGTATTGTGTGAATTTATTTCATGGTTGATTGACACTCCAGTCTTGTGTTATATAACAACAACAAGCTTAAAGAGACTTACCAGATCACTGGTAGACATACTCATTCAAGTTCTTTTCCATTATGGCTTAGTTGTTCTTTTTCCCCTGCTTTACTAAGAAGAATCTTGCATCAAATATGCTTCCCCTAGCTGGATTTGAAAATAAAGGGACATAGTTAATATGTTAAATACAACTTCTTAAAAAATGTATTACCTAGTTGGATTACTTTCCAAATATTGTCACAGGTCAGCATTTTTGGAGACAAACTGGAAAATGACAACATTATTTTGGGAAGCCTGTTACCACTGCTCAAGGTAATTACTCTGCCTTGTTTTCCAAACTGTGTTATTTAATTCAGTTTAAACAGTTGCTAAGGCTCCTATGAGGTGACATGATTTGAAGAAAGGACCAGACTTACACCTAATGTGATTCAGCCCATGATGTTAAAGCTCATATAAAGTATGTCATATATTAAAATCAAAATAACTGTATAACTTGTGTCCAATGGACAGGTTTTCTTTACATTGGAAGAATGCTCATTAAAATCAAAACAACTACAGTTACATTTGCTATGTTTATACTAATTTATCGATTAACAAAACTGTTCTGAACTATATATAATGTAAGCTTACTGTTTTCTGTGGGTTATCATACCACATTACTGCCCGTAGTAGTTTTAAAAAGATATAATATGTAACTGTTAATGTATTTTGCCTTAAATTCCGGGAAAAATATACAATATTTTGTTAGTGGAATAAATCTATAGCATTCCAGACATCTCAGACCATTAACATGGTTTAATGGTGATAGATTAGTATTACTTGGATCACTAACATTGATGACTGGAAGCCATTAGGTCTAGAAATTCACTATTGGATATGGCAGAAACAATGACATGAATCAATGAATATTATTTTCTTCAACTGGACAGTAAATACCATTGTCAGAGAGGAGGCTTTGGAATATGTACTGGGAGTAAAAGCAAGGGAAATTAAAAGATCAAACACATTCCATCAAGAAACTGATATCTCATTGCAGAGCACAAGGAAATTGCTAGCTCTTTATGATGATTCCTGCTACTAGTCTAATTGATATTATTCCCTAGAAACTGCCCAGCATACTTTTCCTTCATAAACTATTTTTATATATGACCTTCTTACTGCAGATAATTTAAAGTATATTATTTCAGAAGACTGAGGCATTTATCCCAGGAGATAGATTTCTAAAAAAAAAAAGTCTTCCCACTACTGCCAATAAGACAAACATATATTTTTATGTCAAATTAATTTTTTGCCCCTCATCTGCAGAGGATGTCAGTAAAAGGAATAAAGATTTCATCCACTATTTTGAAACCCAGAAATAAGTTTTTCTTAGGTGAAAGTTGAAACCATTCTAACACTTTCCCACTGCTGATGTTCCTTGAGATAATTTGCAAATAAATTTGTATCTTGGTCTAAAAAAATATACTACCTTTTGCCATTTTGCTAATGACATTTATATTCACAGATCTATTCAATAAAAAATAAATATCTAATTAGTTGTGGTTATCTCTGAATTACAAGTAGGTTATTCTCATTAAGCTCTGGATTTATTGATGATAGTGATCCTTATTATGATTTTATTTTGTAAAATTATTAAGAACCTGTTTTCTGTGCTTAGGATCTTAGGAGGTGAATCTGTCTGTTCAATAATGCAAATTTTGCTTTTTCTAGTATTAATTAAAATTCAGTTCAGTAATACATGTTATTTTTCATAGTGTTTGTGCATTCCAAATCTAAAAATCATTGAATTTATAAAGGCATAATTACTCTGAAGAAAAACTTTTAAAGTTCTTATTAACTGTATAGTAACACACAGATGAGTACTGCAGTTAATATCTTAAGTGTATTGTTAAAGGCTAACATAAAGTTCAGGAGTGTGGCTCTACAAATCCACTATAAATCTCTGACAAGAATCAAAGGGAGACAGTGAAAAATGCAGAAAATGCATCAACTAAAGGAAAACAGATATAAGGACATTTCAGTTCATACATAGCTTTTTATCTGAAGGTTGGCCATAATAAGTAAAAGTGCTTAAAGCAGTAATCTAGATGCTCATGAATTGAAAGTTGACATGATCAAGGTAACAAGCTTTAAAAATCATGATGACTAAGGTGATGAAACTGTGTGTGCTCTTGCATCCCAGTGGTGAGACAAAAATTCCTGTCTTAAATTTCCACATAGGATACTGTTTTCTGAGATGCACACTCTTCTATGTGAGCCTAAGATGAATAAGAGGCCTCAGTACTTATTCTTGCCAATATGGCTTCATGAACTTTAACTGAAGTCTGTTATAAGAATAATATTTTATCTTCCCATGAGAAGTCCTATGGTGTGATCAAGATATAGAACCTAGGTTTGGTTTCACTCATTCCCCATTGTACAATTTCACTTTCTTCATCTCATTCAGGTCTCAAAAATCTTATTAATTTAGGAACAGCAATAAATAAACTTGAAATATTATTCTGTGTCTTTCCTCAGTCTTACTTCTATGCAGAAGTACTTGTATTATATTATATACTTTAATATACTTTAATATATAATATACTATATTATATGGTATACTTCTTTACACATTCCTGATGGAGAAGAAGTGGAGAAGAACTTCCACATGTCAAATGTTGTCCAGGGTAATGGGCTCCAGCTGCTAGGCTTCTGTGAAGAAAAGTTCATTGTCAAACTACTGTCACTGACAACAAATTTAAATAAATTAAGCACAATATGGGCACAATGTCAATAATCTGGCTTTTTCTGGAACATGACATCAATCTTCTCTGAATTTTGACACCAAGCTCTCAGATTTCTACAATTTCTGGGAACCTGTGTTTAAAAGCCAAAGAAATGAGGTCAGAATGGAAATGGTTAGTGACTAAATGTTTCTTGAGAATAACCATCCTGAATGATTCCCTGAAAGTTAGCAATCTGTTTACACTAGGACTTAGCTGGCGTTCAGCTGATCTGAAAATAACTCTGAGCATGTTTTACTATTAAAAGTGCATTTTCTGTTTTCTCTCTGATTGTTTGGTTTTATTCTGCTTTGTTTCCTTTGTTTTTGTTTTAAATTAAACTTAGAGCTGCAATAGTATGGCAGTGTCATCTATCCTCATTCTATTATTTTTTTCCTTGCTACAGTAAAATCTACTGCTGTGTATATATTTCAAGATTATTTACTTATTAGTCAATGTATGCAGAAGCACAATAATATGATAATTCATTCTCTACTGCTATACTTTCCTCAATCTGTTTTTTAAAGAATGGTCCTTATTCTTCCCTACTATTAGTCATGATATTCATTAGAAATTATGATTTTTTATTTTCTGTACATCCAATTATAGAGACAGTACTTTTATTAAAGCTTTTCCTGTATTAGTTCTTGCTTCAAAGCTTATATTTTCTTTCAGAAAACTATGTCATAGGTCACAAAAATCTAAAACTTTTTTTACATTAAAAAAGGTATCTATTTTATAACAGATCTTGCAATGTAGTGACAAATAGTAGCAATATTCAGCTCGCATGCATTAAATAGTACTCTGCTTTCGTGACAAGTCCACAAGCAATTAATTAATTATGGAGTATCAAGTGACGCCTTTTGTGGATGAATGGACAGTGAGGAGCTCTTTGAACAAAAAATAATATTATCACAGAAAATTGTATACTAACAGGCATTTCATACTTTCATACTGAAAAGTTAGAGAAGAGTTCTGACTAAGTAACAGAATCATGGAAAAACATTCTAGAAGGTTTCTTTTTAAAAAAAGAAACTTAAATAACTTGGCTGATGCTGTTCTGACATTATAGCTTGCCGCACTCAGTGTTGTTTCTTTGTATTGCTTTATCTTCCTCTGTTTTTGTGTTTCTATAAACTTCAAACATCACAAGGCATCTACTGCATTTTTGCTGAATATTTGTAGCAATAAAAATTCAGCTCCCGTGCACAAAGTAAAAAATAACAATAATCATGATTATGATAAAGAAAAGGAAACTAGATCACTTAAGTGACCCAGGATCTTGTTTCTACACTATATAAGGTGAAACCTAAAAATTCATTATTGTGTCTGAGACTCAAATCAACAGGAACTGGAGCGCCTTTCTCTTTGCTTTCAACACTTGTAAATCCTCAAGATTATGATAACAGTTCTTGTAAAGATTTATTTTTTGTCTCCAACACATTTTCTTCTGCTTTGATGGCTTGTAACTACATATACACATGCAACTTGTAAGTACATTTCTCAGAACAAATAATATGAAGATGTTTCTTATTACCCTTGAAATAAGTCTGCACAGACATTGGCATTCAATTTAGGTCTGTAATCCAAAATCAATAACGGCATAATCAACATCTCTAAAAACAAAGATTTTGTTTGACAATGAATTTGGGCTTTAAGCAAAGTGGAAGGATTCATTAGAATAACAGTTTGTCATGTGAACTCCAATGGTAGTGTAAAATTGAGGTGTTGTACTGTTAGAAAACAAACAAACAAAAAAAAATAAAATAGCTATCTGCTTCAGTGTCTTCAGCAACTTACTATTACAAAGGTATAATGTTGTACAAAAAATAAACATACCTAATAGAAAAAAATGTATAAATCTTTTTTTTTTTTTTTTGCTCAAAATATTGCTAGAAAGCACATGAAAAGAAAAAATTTCATGTGTCATACAATAGCATTTTGAATCCAAAATTAAAAAGTGAGAGATGAATTTTAATTAAATTCAAATTAAATTAAATTGAAATTCAAACTAAATTCAAATAAAATTTGAATTAAATTTGAATTAATCTTAATTGACGTAGGATGATTGATTATTTTCATCATTGCTATTCTTTTCTTATTTTTGACTTAAGAGCTAGCACAATTCAATCCTTTTGTTAGTCAAACTTCATTTAAAATTCCATCTTTTTAATCTGAGTAGCTACATCTTGAAAGAATACAAAATGTGCAAAATTATTTGAATAATCAATTTTCATTTTGAAAATTGGATGTTATTTTGGCCTTGAGATATGTGTGCCAGATCATTGCTTTTCTTTCAGTGGTCTTGAATAAGCTCCTCCAGCCCACCCAGCATACTTCTCTTTTGTTGGAAAGAAATACCAAATCTCCATAAAGCAAATCATTGTTTTCTACAAACTAATCATTAAAAATATTGATCTTAATAAAATTTGGCATCGCTCATGTCACATTTATATGGTCATTTTTTACTGAATGTAATGATTTCAGATTTTGTTGCCAATAACTTTCTATTTTTTTAATGGACTCATTTATTTCTCTACTGAAGAACATTATTTTATATGGATCCAACTAATCTACTAAATGAAATGTAGAAGGAAAAATTCTCTGAAGTTAAAAAAAATATATATATATAAAATAAATAAATATAATGTAAATATATTATAAATATAAAAAAGATATAATGCCTACATATATATATATATATTGTATAGTTATATAATTATATATTATATGTATATAATATAAAAATGCTAGTAAATTAGCACTTCTATGTTCCAGTTTAATACTGATGCTTATGACAGATATAATTCTGTGTTTTGGTGTCTCAAAATTCTAAGCCAGTGTAGGCCAATCTTTCTAGTCTTAATAATGTCAAATGCATTTTTCTGAGGGGGAAAAAAATGTTGAATTTTTTCTTTCTCAAGGGTTTGCCAGGCTGCACCTCTGCTTCTGCTGTGATCTCAACCCTTGCCCAATCACTTCAGCATGTCCTCCATCCTTGAAGGTGCAGGCAGAATGCCATTTGGTAAGTTCAGAGGATCTTTGGTCTTGAGTAATCTTCCAGCTCCCAGTGGAGAAGATGAGAGAATAAATGTATACAAAAAGTACAGTTCATTTATTGCACAGATCATAAAAATGCATAGATTTAAAGCTTTGTGAAGTAAAGATTTATTTGGAGTACCGAGGCACATTCAGTCAATCAAGAAAGAAAGTCAATTATTATTGCAATTACAATTATAGGAGAGGAAGATTATAATAGATTCCGTTATAATAGGACAGGATTGAGTTTTAAAATTTGTGTGATGATAAGTATTCAGACCCTGGGAAAGAATTTAGGTGATTTACTCTAATGAAATTTACTTTATATATTCATGTAAAAAAGTTGACTCATTTTTTACTGATATATTTCAACACAGTAAGAAAATCTAATTTCTTGCCCAGGTGACATATTTGGTTTTGGATATGGATATATTAGATATTTGGCTGTCTAAATAATATCTATCCATCCCATCCCACCATCTCTGACTTATCCATATAGACATACCATAAGATTGAAGAACGTTGCATGCCTTTCTGGAGTAAGAGTTTGGAACCAGTAGCGACACCCCAAGGAATTTCAACTAGCCATACCTGCCTATCAAATCAGACAGAACTGTACTAAAAGATCTCTCCTTTGTTTACGAATGTTTTAATGTGCACAGAAATTATTTTAATGCTTTTTTTTTAGCTTCATATATCCAAGTAAACTCCTAATCCTATTACTTTTTGTAAACTTACTGACTCATGTAAAGGCAAATGTTCTTCTGAACAGCTTATTCAGAAACACTAGCTACATATTGTACAGTTCAGTGAAATCAATAGGAAAGACATAATTTTAACTTTGCATGTAAAATGAACTCTATGTTAACCACTGTCACTCAGAAATTATAAATTTAAAAATTATATGTAATTAATGAAGATGTCAATTTACTGTATATTTGCAATGAAAAGCAATGCCAATATTCAAGTAGTAGCAGAAAGAAATGAAATGCATAGTAATAAAAGCTGTTGTTAGGTCTGCATTTAAATCCATACTTCACCTACCTATAAATACTTTGTATAGTAGAGGTTTTTCTTTCTTGGAAAGGATACTGTTGAAATACAAAAGGTTCAGAAATGTTGACAAGGATAATCAAAAGCATATTATGGTGTTAGGTTAAGGACTGGCTAACTAACTTAAGGACCTTTTGATGTAGAAAAGCTATGGCTAATGAGGAATGCTATGGGAAGATAATAGGGATGATACAAATCAGAGTACCAGTTGGTGCCTCTCTCTCTCTCATCCTCATAACACAGAAGGCCAGGGATGTACAATAGATGACAATAAGAAAGAGGGACTGGCAGGATACATTTCTTATCTACCGTGTTTTCTGTGGGACAGAGATCTTCTTTCTTATAAATTAAATTATTACATTTTCTGAGGGTAAGGTATGAAATAAAGTTATGTCCTTTCTTTCCTGCTTGATGTGAAGTCAAGACCTATTTTGCTTTTTATCATTACGAACACATGGCTTTCATTTCTGGTTACACAAAAGGCTGTCTGGTTAGTACTGCCTCAGAGCAGTGCAAGAGCACATAGGCCTTTACATTGCCCAGCTAAGATCTTGTTTGTTTGTTTTGTTTTTAACCAATCTGCCTTCCTTTATCTTCGTGTTCTTTCTTACAGTCCTTGATGAAAATGATCTTCATTTAAAATTAATATAGAAAAATCAAAGGCAATACACTTGTCAAGAACTTATGGATTTATATTATAGAAATCTTTTAGATTTATATTATAGAAATAGAAAACAGGATAAAGAAAATATAACTTCCAACATCCATCTGCTTTATTACTGCTCTCTTCTTTTATCTTTCACCTTCTCTCATGAAAGAAAAAAAAGATAAACAATTTTGTTTTTGAAGAATATTCCAGTTTTCTTTGATAGAAATATTCAGTGACAAAACAAGCAGAAATATATTTCCAATTAGATTTTGGTATGATTTCTTTCAACACATTGGTTGGATTTGGATTCATTTCTAGATATCTGTTAGTTGATTTTGAAGTAGCATTCAAATTTATTTTCCTGTAAACATTACTTCAGGAGAAAAAAAGATAAAATGGCATTTTAAAGTAGTTAGCACTATGTTCTCAAGTAAGATTTCATTTGTAGTTCAGTATGTTTGCCCATAAAACCAGCCATTTTACCATTTGCTTTTGAGAAGCCCTTCAATTCAGACTGAAAACACGATAAAGTAAGTCTTGTTATTTTTCTCAGCTGGTACAATAATGAAAGGAAACTGAGTTTGAAATCCTTTGCTAAGCAATATTTTCGGTATTAATAAATGTGGTCTTAACGTGGAGACTGGGAGAACAATGTACCTCTCCTTGTAAATGAAGATTATGTTTGTGACCACCTGAGGAACCTGAATATCCATAAGTCAATGGATCCCAAAGGGATGCATCCCAGAGTCCTTAGGCAATTATTTATTCTAGTTGCCAAGCCATTCTCAATGATATTTGAAAAGTCATGGCAGTCAGGTGAAGTCCATGATGATTGGAAAAAAGACAAGGTCACACCCATTTTTAAGAAGGATAGAAAAGATGTGCCAAGGAACTACCAATCTGGCAGACTCACATCTGTGCCAGAGAAGATCATCCTGATCCTGCTGGAAGTTATGCTAAGGGACTTTGAAGACAGAAAGATGATACGAGATCTCCAACACACTCCAAAAGAACTTGATGTGCTGGTGAATGGCAATCTGGATAGGAGCCAGAAATAGGCACTTGCAACCAAGCCAACCATGTCTTGGGATTAATCAAAAGAAGAGTGACCAACGAGTTGAGAAAGGTGATCCTGCCTGTCTACTCTGTTCTGTTGAGGCCTCACCTGGAGTACTGCATCCAGATGTGGAATTCTCAGTACAGGGGAGATACGGACCAGTTGGAATGCATACAGAGGCCACAGAAATGATCAAAGGGATGATCTCACAGGGATCTCCCCTATAAGGACAGGCTCAGAAAAATGGGGCTTTTCAGCCTGGAGAGGTGAGGGCTCTGGGAGACCTGATAGTGACCTTTAAGTATCTGTAAGTCTTCTGTAAGAAAGAGGGGGCAGACTCTTTAGCAGAGGTATGGTTTGAAACTCAAAGAGAGGATATTTAGATTAGATATAAAAAAGAAGTTTTTTATGCTAGGCGTAGTGAAACACTGGAATACATTGCCCACAGATGTGGTGCATGCCCTGACTCTAGGGGCGTTCAAGTTCAGGCTATAGGGGGAATCTGAGCAACCTTGTTTAGCAGTAGATGTCCCTGTTCATTGCAAGGGAGTTGTACAGATGACCTTTAGGGATCTCTTTTAACTCAAGTGATTCTATGATTCTACAAATTAGGTGTCCGAAAATATGGATATCTTCAGGATTTTTAATTTTTTTCTTTAACTTAAATATGCTGAAATGTCGTAGCAGTAACCATTCAATCCATTCAAAAAAGCCCAGTACTTACAATGCCTAATTCAGATGGAGAATATGTTCTGTAAATATAAACTGTCATTGGGTTCATCATGACATGCAAATTACTTTGGAGGAGTTATTAAGATCTCAGAAGGAATAGTGCAACAATTGTATTAAGGCTTTATAAAATCTATCATCAATGCAATTATTGTACTTTTTAAAACTGTACAATATTTTTATCTGAGTCATTATTTGTTAGAAGTATCAAATAAGCATGAAAACAATAAAAAGAAAAAGCCCACTTTCATTAAGTATGGTTTTGACACTGTAAACCAAACTAAGTGATAATTTCTCTCTATGAAAGCAATTCCTTTGAGATAATGACATTTGCATTTTTAATACCATTTCAGTAGAGATGTCTAATTAATATCATGGTTAAAATTAAACTGAAAATTCTCCAAACTTATCAGCATCAACCTCTTTTCTCTGTTGTAGTGCTCACACTGCCAAAGTGGTTCTAAGACATTGAGTCAACACTTCTTTTAGAAGAAAGGCAGAAGTTATGCTTTGGTTTTGGAAGAATCACATTTATGGAAGGGGATTTCTTCTTCATTGGACTTGGGCCTGATAAGACTTGTTTCACATGTCTCAAGAATAGTGAAAATACAAACCTCCCAAACCACAGCAAGAGTTTAATATAAAACCTTTTGAAATTCCAATTTGTGGCTGCATAGACCTTCTGGCTTGGAAGAGTGTTGGCTTGTATTTACAAAAGAAATTCTGAAATTTCATAGATTCTACTAGTTGAACAGGCAAATATTTACAAAGAAGAAAGAAGAAAAAAATCCCAATACTACCTTCCAGGAATGAAACTCAGAAGGAAAATAAAAAATTGATGCAGAAAAAACATCGTGTAGATTTGCATTAGACACTTACAGACAATTCCAAGTTCTTTGAGGGGCCTACCTTGATATTCAAGCACACAACAGAGAGACTGATGGATGGTTACATTTTAAGTACACTCGAAATTTATATTTTATTTACAAGACAAGACGTTATATGTATATATTTGGAAGAAAAAATATTAAATTGAGAAATATTTAGGAAACCAGGCTGATTGTATCAATTCATGAAATCCACTCCACGATTTTATTATTCAAAGAAGTAATTGAAAAAATATAGATTCCACAGAATCTGAATGTAATTTAGAGGCCTGCAGATAAAATAGATCCTTTTTTTTTTTTTCCTTCAGTACTTGATAATTTATCATGAAATGTACTTCATATAGTTTCACAGAATTTTTTTGTTGTGTATAGCAAGGCTATTAACTACTCGTGTAGGAAGTCGTTTTAGATGTGCTCAGCTCATCATTTTTTTTTTCATTTTTTTGGCTAGTGGCCATAAATATTTTCCTCAGTGTCAGTTTTCATCTACTGAATGTTTAAAACAATATAGTATTGTTTTATTGCAATGGTACCAATTTCCTTTTTCTCTTGATATATTGAAATATTACATGAACAAATAATAAACAATTTTAGCTATTTTATGAAACTGTGACAGAATCAACTATAATCAAGGACAGATCAAAAGTGATAACACTGTTACTACCAATCACAATACAATTGTCCTGACATAGAAAAAGTTCATGCAATTAATCAAGAATTATATTCTTAAAACATATTCCATTATTTGCATCTAGATTCACATCCGTACGTGTGTTTCAGATTTTGACTTTTAATAGTTATCTTTAAGAATATAGTTCAAAATGACTTTAAAAAAATATAGCCTCAATGATTTTTACAAAGGTTAGAGAATTATATTATTCCAATTATTTCTAATCTGTAAAGTAAGATTATCTAAACTAGAATCGCATGTGAACATTTGATTTAATTTGCATTCTTGCTTTATATGAAAATCCCTTTCAAGTATGCTCAACACTCTTCATGTTAATCCTTTGCAAATTAACAAGGAGTTGGCTACTATCCTTTATGTCCAAGTTGAATTTTAAAAAAAATTGCATTTACAGCCACCTTTAAATTTGATTATAAATAAGCATACTTCACAGATAGAAATTTCAAATCAAACTGTTTGTCTTACTTAGTCTCTACTAATTACCATTTTATATTGTAAAACAAATAGTTCTGCTCAATTTAACTTCATTGACTAAACACTGCATAATTTTGCTTTTTTTTCAGTTGAAGGAAGAAACAGAAGTGGAACCTGGGAGTCACAAGTAGTTTCATATGAAAAAAAGAACCCATAATGATGTTATGTGATGGCAGTGAGAACTTAACCATTCACAGATTTTTTATAATTTATATTAAAAAAATAAAATGCCTTACTTCAATTTCATTTTGTTTTGACCTACAGCAATTTCTTTCATGAAGACATTAACATTTTTAATCTATTTTTAAAAACATCTTCTGGCAACAAGACATTCTCATTTGAATTTCTTGGCTCTCAGATTTCTGCTCATTATTCATATACATTTAAGTAATTTCTAAATTAATTTAAAGATATAAGTTTATGAATAATTATTCTGTTAATCATTTAAAGAAAATATTGGAAATACTATACTCTGATGACATATTTCAGATGAATAGCACTGTCAGCCCCTCATGGGTACTTTAATGATCTATTCCTTTGAAATATATGTAAATCAGAAAGATTAGACAATTTAACTGACAATTTAGTTAATAAGTCTAGATTTTGAGGTATATATTATTTCTGCAAATCCACCTTGTTTTAGGAAATTCATAACATGCAAAGGAAACACATATAATACGGTACAGTTTGTGCATTAGCACATGAAAAGTCCCTGACTTAGTGTAAGTAGCAATCAGCAACAACTGAAACCTCAGTGTATTATCAACATTATTCTTATTCTAAACTCAAAACACTGCACCACCACAGATGCTAGAAAGAAAATTAACTTTCCAGAAGAGTAGTTCTGAAAGTCTAAATTGGACATTGAAAAATATTTCACTGAGCTTTAAAACAAAGCATCACCTGAACTTGAGTGGGCTTTTTTTTTTTTTTTTTTTTTTTTTTTTTTTTTTTTTTTTTTTTTTTTTTTTTTTGTATATATGTGAAAAATGTCAGTTTTGTTTGAACATTCTCAAGTGAAAAGTTTTATAGATAAGACATTTCCAAAATTTTTCACTGTCTTATAACATCCATATGTGCTTTATGGCAGTCAATATTTTTCGGTGTATTTATATTTAGTGAGATAAATGTGAGAAGTTTAGATGCTTTAAATGTACTGTGCATTTTAATGATTAATGTAGAAAAGGCATTAAAATTCTCCAATTAAAATTCTACCATTCTTGTTGAAAGGCGAAAATTCTCCCACGCAGTCATAAGTTGTATCTCATACACTGTGTTCTCCTTTCAGATCTTTTATTTCTAGACATAGAGGCATCATGGAAGAATACAGAGGTCCATCACAAAGCTATGACTGAGGATGGCATGCAAGCTGTTGCTTTACTCTCCGACTAAATGAACAGCTTAACACCCTGTAGATACAAGGCAGAACATGAAGATGAATTTCTAGAATCTTAGAAAGGTATAGATAAATATTTAGCGGACAGTAAGTATCTGTTTGCCTGCTTTGTCAAAATGTGAAAATTTTCTGAAAAAATAGGAAAAATCTTATGCAGAAAACTATTTCTGCTGTTTCGACTGGAGCAGAAATAGTTATTCTCATATGGAATTATATACCCATCTGTTATACATGGAGAAGAGGCAATGAAAGGTGCCAATTCATAAAGAGCTATGAGATGTTCGGGATACCTGTGTCTTTTCTTTCTCCAGCCAAACTATACCTCAGTGAAAAGGGATACAGGACATGGAAAAGGATGGGTGGAATAAGATTTTTTTTTCTTACTTGTAATATGGAATTATAGCAAGTGGAAGGATCTTCTGGATATCAAGGTCCAATGCCCTGCTAAACCGGTTTCCCTATGGTTGCTTGAACTGGAAAGTGCCCAGATGGGTTTTGAACATTTCCACAGAAGAGGACTCCACAACCTCTCTGGGCAGTTTGTTTCAGTGCTCTGTCACCCTCACAATGAAGTTGTTTTATAGATTTGTATGGAATTCCTGTGCTCCCATTTTTTTGCCTGTTTCTGCATGCCACTGAAAAGAGTCTGACCCCATCCATTTGTTTCCTGTGCTTTAGATATTTATAAACAATTATGAGACCACCTCTCAGTCTTTTCCAGGTTAAATAATGCTAGGTCTCTCAGCCTTTTCTCATGTGGCAAATGCTCCAGGCTCATATCATCTTTATGGCCCTCCACTGGGTTCTTTCTACAAGTTCTCTGTCTTTTTTAAACTAGAGATCCCAGAACTGGACATAGTACTCCAATGTGGCCTCACCAGAGCAGAGTATAGTGGTATGTACTGTGATGTCAGAAATTGGTTAATCATATTACACAGGTAGTTAGAATTGAATTGCTGTCACATTCTTCTATGTGAATAATATTGGAATGGGAGAATATTGAATTTTTCTTCTGATTTCATAGAATCATAGAATCATGTAACTGACATGATTGACAACTGACATGGCCGGATTTAATTAATCTTTTAATGTGTGTATCTTACAAGCAGCATTATGAATGCTTCTCTTTTTGTTTGACGAGTAATAAGCTCAAGGGGTAGGAAGCTATTCCTAGTTTTGGAGCTATTACTAGTTTTGGACATTACTGAGTTTAGAGTATCTCTAGTATTAGACTGTTCAGTACTGCCTGCTTATAACTTGGTTAAGATACAGGTTGCTGAAAAAACAACCAGGCTGTGTGAAAATATCATATCTTTGTGGATACTTCTACATTGCATCTTTCTCTTTCTCTTGGAGTCACATTTATAAGAGAATGTTTCTCCTATACATCTCACATCCTGTCTTCTGATTTGATGTGATCTGTCTCTCCAATAACAGCCCTTCAGAAATAAAGGAAAGGAAAATGAAGGAAGCAAAACAAAGTAAAAAAGAAACAAATTGGAGTCCTACATCTAGACTGAAAGTAAAGTGGTTCTGAATTGAACTCAAGGGAACTATATACGCTACTCAGTCTTTTGAAGAAAAGAAGTTTGTTGATCTCTGCGTGGTAGAGCATGCTTTTGTTTTTTGTTCAGTATTGGTAGAATAAACAGAATTCTCAATGACTGTGATAAAAAACTTGCAGATGTTTATTTGCACATATTTAGCACTGGGACATTGAAAAATAGTCAAGTTTTTTTATTGTGTGAATGAAGTAAATCAGAACTGCTGGAGACCACATTACAGGAAGTGCAACCAAATTATAACTAATATATAGTACAGGAAGCTATGAAGTGCGCAGGACAATGTTCAAAGAAAACTGAGTATATAGTATTGGAGAGAAATAGGGCAAACTTGCAGTTTTAGATCACTAAAGATCTGTTCCTGCAAAATGGTAGTCGTAAAACCAATCCACTGAAAAATTGGCTTTTAAACCTGAAGTGATATTTTTATAATATACAAACTTCGATATGAATATTTAAATTATAAATCTTAATAACTTCAGTCATAATTTAATCCATTGTTTCATTCATGTGAATCCATACTAATAGAATTATATAACTTCATAACAAATACTTACATGTGCATGCTTGCAGATTTAGTCCCTTGGTTTGATTTTTGTGCTGTGACACAGTACTGTAATAATGTAAGACCCAGATCAGCTAAGGTCATGCGGTTTAGCTATGGCAACGGTAGTGTCTCTAGCTTCACTGGTCAGTATATCCTCCAGTCATGTTTTGACTACCCCTGGAATAAAAATAACGTGCAAATCTGTTTGCTGGAATGGGGTTGAGGAGAAAAAAAAAGCCCTTTTCTGCTTTTTTCTTTTTTTTTTTTTTTTTTGGTTGACATCTCTCATTCAGGCAATGTACTAAATAGCTTTCTTGATGCACTTTAATGTATTATTCCTGTTTGTTATTCCTCATGAACCTCAAGATATTCTGGGTTATACAAATGAAAAATGAAAGACTGCTGACCTAAGCTGCACGCAAGTCCAAAGACAAGTACAGTGAAGCAAATATACATTGAGCAACTCAAAGGACACCATATTACCAGTCTGTACTTTCCACAGCAAATGGTAGAAGACTTTAAGAAAACAATTGTAGTCTGTAATTGTGGAGGCAAAAGCATGCATTAATGGTGTAAGTGCTTTGAAAAATTGGCCTTTAATGTCTATCTTCTTATAGTTCTTTTCAAAATTCTTTTCTGTCCCTGACTATTCAAAGTATCTATGAAGCTATACAGTTCATCACCTATTTTTTTCATCTTATTTTCTACTACTTCTTTTTGTAAATGTCATATATTAAATCTGTGACCATGACAACGAGTTCCTTATTGTACCATATGTCTTTAATCTTAATACGATAGCAATACAGAATGGAGTTTTCATCTACATTAGTCTCACCTAAGCTAAATAGAAGGCAGAAGACTCACTCAGTTGCATACCCTTTTTCCTTCTCAGGTATTATTTCCAGATATCACGATCCCAGTGTGTACGTACGATGTATTTTATCAATTAGCAGTCTTAACATCTTTCATATCACTATTAATAGTTAGCCAAAGGATTGTATTTGGTTTTCAAATTGAACACAGGATATTCTGCGGTTTTATCCTTCTGAATTGGAAGGGATCCACGAGGGCCATCAAGTAAGATTCCTGGCTCCATACAGGACCATTCAAAATTAAAACCCTACATCTGAGTGCATTGTCCAAATTCTGTTTGAATTTTGACGGGCTTGATACCATGACCAGTGCTCTGGAGAACTTGCTCTAGTACATGCCCAAGCTCTGGTGAAGAACCTTTTCCAAACATTCAACCTGACCCTTGCTTGATACAACTCTGTGTAGTTCTTTTAGGCTCTGTCACTATCATCTAAGATAAGGGGTTAGCACTGCCCCTCTTCTTCTCTTGTGAAGAGCTGTAGGCCACCCTGAGGCCTCTCCTCAGCCTCCTCAGGGCTGAACAAACCAAGAGACCTGAGTCACTCTTCATAGATCTTCTCTTTTGGAACCTTCACTTTTTCTTTTTTTGTCCTTCTTATATCGTGGTGCTCAAAAATGCATGAAGCATTTGAGGTGAGGCCACAGGATGGAACAGAGTGAGACAATCCCTTTCCTCAGCCAGCTAGCAATGCTATACATTTGGCCCTATTGGTCAAAACATACTTCTGACTCATTCAACTTTCCCTCCACTGGAACCCTTACATCTCTTACTGTTGGGTTGCTATCTAGTCTTTATCTCTTTGTTTCTACTTATATTCAGGACTGCACTATGTCTCAGATGCAAAATCTGGCAGTTGCTCTTGTTTTTGGTTTCTCATTACCCTATCCTCTGTCACTATCTCTCAGCAAGGCCTCTTGTGATGATATGCTCCTAT
This sequence comes from Centrocercus urophasianus, assembly GCF_019232065.1. Lineage (NCBI taxonomy): Eukaryota > Metazoa > Chordata > Aves > Galliformes > Phasianidae > Centrocercus > Centrocercus urophasianus. The sequence goes on from NW_024884142.1 coordinate 20,282,614, forward strand.
TATAGCCAAGGCCTTGCTCAGGACTCATTACACTGTCCTACAAAATACTATGACTACGAGCCAATCATCTTATCCCATAAGTAGTAGGGATCTATTTCTAGATGTATATCTGAAAATAAGATCTCTCAATAAGACTGCATGTGATCTTTCCAATTTCTTCTTAATATTGAGAAGACTGAATGACTGTAGTCTCAGAATGGATTATGTTGGAAATAACTTACTGGGATATTCTCCTCTTACAGAAGTAAAACATTAGAGAATCCCCCAGCATGGAATGCAGGCTAATATTCAGGGTGTCTGTTTTGTGGTATTTCCCTAAGAAAATATGATTAGCATAGCTTAGATTTTTAGAAGAACTGAGGGAGCTTGGTGTGCTGACTCTAAAAGAAACAGCACAGAGGGTGGAGTAAGGTGCAAAACAGTGGTCAGTCTCTATGATAAGATTGCAGGGATGAGAATTTGGTGATATCATGGAACTGACAAACTGTGTAGAGTTATTCTGAGTTAGCAGCTTCCCAATTCTCTGTTACAACAACTGCAACAAATAAAGGTATGATTATAGTGAATCTAAGTCTATCTGAAAATAGCATAAAAATGTATTGAGAGAAGGATTTTTTTGGGAAGATAGCAGTCTGGGATTGCCAATGGGCTGAATTTCTTTTCCCCATTGTAGGGTCATCTATTGGGTTAAGATTCACATACTCACTTAAACTGAGTACTTCCCTTGGGAAGCTTTAAAGTCTTTATAGAGTTATTCTATTGTTTAAGATGTTTGCTAACAGCTGTGTTATTCACATCATTGGTATTCATACATGCTCTGCAGACAGCGCATTTATCACTGGCAATTCAAAATAATCTGCAATTTGTTGCTCCATTAAATAGCACTATTCCATAATTCAGTCTGTATGGGAACTGCTGAGTCACAGCCTGAACCTCTGATTGATCACCTGAGGCAAGCCGTGAGTCAGCCAGAGGAGCACAGGTGAAGGCAATTCACCTGTGCTGCCCAAAGGTGTGGAGCCTTATCCCACCTCTCCTAGACCTATTTAAGAGCTGGCTACCAGAGGGGAAGGATCTCTTCTGGAGATCATTTCTCTTGGTGTTTTGTGATGAGCTGAGCTGAAGGGTAAGCTCTTCCACTTATTCTCTTTTTGTTATCATTGTCTACTTTGCCTCACTCTCTTGATTATATTGTGATTATAACATCTTGATATCTATTGATTCTACAATTATATTGTGATTATAACACCTTAATATCTATTGATTATACACAGTCATAAGGCTTCGTATTGAGTGTGGCCTTGCTCTTTTAGGACAGGGCAAGTGGCAATAGGCAAAAAACTGGAACACAGGAAGTTCCATACAAAATGGTGAAAGAACTTTACTATGAGAGTGACTGAGTGCTGGAATAAGGTGCCCAGGGGTTTTGTGGAAATATCAAAGACTCACCTGGATGTTTTCCTGCTCAATCTATTGTAGGAAAGCTGCTTTAACAGAGAAGTTGGACATGATAATTTCCAGAGGTCCCTTCAAACCCCTATGACTCTGATTCTATGATTTCCTTTCTTCTGGTCTCAGGAATTTCCTCTGATTGCTGTGACCTTCAAGGGCAATAAGAAAATAGCAATGTAATTCTGCCATTCAGATCCTTCTGCATTTTCTATACATCTCATCTATTTCTATGGACTTGTGTAAGACCAATTTTTTTTTTGTTTGTTTCCAAAGTCAGACTCTTAACCATATAAATTTTTTTGTTTATCCCATTTCTGCTAGTAAGCCAAGGATCTGAGAGGCCTCAGAGCCCTAAAGAGTAAATGAAGGTCTGTACAGATCAGCTTAACTGGTCTGGGTGCTGTCTTGTTCTCATTCATCTTGTCTGCTGCCAGGGATTTCTGCCTGTTCTGTAAGGGCACAACAATAGGTAAGGAAAAACACTTTCATCCTGCTGCCAGATGTCACTGCCTTGGGACCCTTCAATGCCTACTCTCTTCAGTGTAACCTCTGACCATCTTTTCCTGCTGTGTTTTGGACAAAGGCGTCTGCTGCATTTTTGAGAAGAAACCATTAGTTTTCTTATTTGTCTTCCTTGTTGTCATGCAAGTGATCAGCTAAATGTCAGGGCATTTATTTATTTATTTTTAATGTTTTTCTTGCTCAGATGTTTCTTTCCCCACTTTTTCTTCACTGTGCCAAAGATCTGGGGTAACATCCAGAATAACAATAGCTGTGCAATGATTTACCTCATTTCCACTTATCCCCATATGACCATCAATCCAGTTTGCTGTACAGCCTAATTCTACTATTACAAACCTTGGGATTTTAGTCAAAAGTCACATTTGTTTCTACTTGGCATTATCTTCTTGATTGACTGCAGCAGTCTAATGTCCTAGTCAATGATCAGTTCTTTATTCTGCTAAATAATGTTGTTTAAAAAAAAAAAAAAAAAAAAAAAAAAAAAAATCACACTCTGCAGAACATTCAAATACAGGACAGGAAAATAAATAGGAAAAAAGAGGAGAAAAGCATTTTTCAGTGTATACATTATCTTGATAATTCACTCACGGGTATGGTGTGGTTTCATTAAGTATATATAAATTCATACTTCTATAAGGGGAAATCTTAAAGCATGTTTAAGAAAACTTGAATCTCAATCTCCAGTCTTCTAACACTTCCTCCATAATATTTTGAGTAGTATTCAAGAATGATTACCTAAACTAAAAATAAATGTAATTTGGCAGTTTCATTCTGTAAAATGAATTTCTTATTGGTTTGCTTAGATTTTTGGAAGTGATAAATGTGTTTACTTGTTATAGCATCCATTGTGAAATAGTAAAATTCAAGGGACTCATCAAGGAATGAAAGTGAGATTATCAAAATGTGTTTATGCTCTTATAGCATTATTATTATGAAAATGTATCTGATGTAACTATTCCTCTTTATAAATCTCAAGATTATCTCCAAGTGTAATAAAATAAAAAGGATATGGTTGGGTAGGTAAAACAGATATAAAGGTTTTTCATCAGTGCATTACTGTACTTGCAAACAAATAAGAAACTGGAATGATTTTTTTAAAAATGTGACATCTACTTAGCCTTTCCTTTAGTCTATATGTTTAGTTTATATGTTAGATTTTCAAAGGCTTATATGCTGTGGTTGTTCTGTGTTGTTTTTTTAATTTTACACATCTCCAGAAAGATCGTGGTGTGGTATAGTCAATGAACAATAAATTATATGAATAATCAACTCACGGGTACCCAGAAGATGGCCAAGTAGGAACTAAGTGAAATTGGAGAAATCTCCTTTCCACACTCTACTTTGGGAAACAGGAGTTAACTGCTTGGTGGGAGAGTCCCTTTCCCTTTGCATCTTTGGGTTGTTCTCTTCAATATTCAGTTCTAGAAAAACTGCCTAAATTTATAGAAATCAAAGACCAGTGGAAGCAACAGTTGATGAAGAATATAACTAGCCTTATTTTTCTTACACTTTTTAGACCATTCAACATTCTGAACATAAGAACTGCTGCTATTTTTCAGGAATTAAAAAAGTCCTCTTTTCCACTAAAAAACAATGACTTTTTTTCCTTTTCATTGCAGAGAAAATTCACAGAAGGGAGTTATATTCTGTGCAGAATATATTTATTTTGTGGGGGAATATGCAGAGTGTGAAGAGCCCTAAAAGCCATACATTTAATGTCTATCAGTTAAATAACAAACGTGCTATACATGACTATCTATCTGTTTCCCTGATCCATACCTACTCAAAATAATTATCTCCCTCAATTGTGACAGTCATGTTTCAAGTTTTTAGACTTCCTCTAATCTCCCTTTACAACATCCTATTTTGTGCCACTTAGAGAATGACAGTCAGAAGCCTAAATATGTCCAGAGCTACTAGTAGAGAAAAAAGAAATCATAACGTATTACTGTACTTCCAGATGAATGTGTTGTAGATATGGAACTGTTATCTCACCTCTTAACAATTCCATTCCCACCTGCTAACAGAATGCAGACAAACTTAGGACAGTAAGCACTGCCATGTATCAACTCATGAGTATTTGCAACACCCTAGAGTTTTAAGATGTTGTTTTCTTTAGGAAAGTAAGGTTATTTTGATCTGAAGATTTCTTGTGCTTTTTTTTTTTTTTCTGTCTATATTCCAAACTAGAAGTTTCTCTGCAATGCGCTTGTCCAAAATAAATCCTCTATTTCTAGACACATACAATTAAATTTTTCCTCATGAAATTGTAGCTTTAGGAATGCCTAAGAGATAAATCTGACACATTACAACATATATTTCAAAGTTATCTGATTATCAAAATTCCAGTAGTTTCCAAAATTATTTATAAAAACTCAGGTAAAATAAAAATTTGCTAAAAAAAAAAAAAAAAAAATTGTTCTTTGCTAGGGAACTTTAATATATTCTCGTATTCTCTGATGCCAGGTTCTATTCGCCTGTATCTTATATTTATGATCCATATGAATACATTCTGCAGCGTAGCAGGTTTTCTTGAGCAAGTTTCTGTTCTGCATAGCTCTAGAAACAGTGGTAAATCCCGAAGGAGTCTCCTTTTGCCTAGCTACTTCTTCCTTTTGGCTATTACCAATAAAATGATTAGTAAACAAACACAAACATTAAAAAAAACCCTAATCTAAAAAAAAAAAAAAAAACCACTTTCAAATTTGAATATTCTTTAATAATACTTTCACAGGTAAAAGAGCAAACAATGACTTCTGATATTTTATTGCTGCAATTTTTTTTTTCATGAAATAAAAAGTGACATACATTATAGCAACGAACTCACTTGTTACATTTTCTACAGGTTTTCTCTCAGGTATAGAAACTTGGTGATGACTTGGACACTGAAGTATTTCATTTGCTTTAGGATACCAAATAAATAAGCTTAGACACATGGTATTGATTCAATCTACTCTGCTTCATGTACAATTTCTTCAGATAGACTTTGAAAAAATTGAGCTTAAAAGCACGAGTAACACTACTGTCAAGTTTCTTTAAATAGCCTTGGAGATCTTATTTCCAAACGGATTCCAACTTCTTTTTGTATGTGGTTCAAAATTAAACTCTGTACTAACCTCATGTTTACATTACCCATCTTAGTTACTGGTTAAGTGCTTCAACAAAAAGGACCAGTTAGGATTTATAATTCTCTTCTCCAACAGTAAACAGAAACAACTGACAATGCTCTGATGTATTAAATCTGATGTACTGATGTATCCGATGACATGAATCTGATGTATTAAACGCACTACAATTTGAGTCACAAAGTAATATTCTTTGTCACATGAAAGGACATCACTGAATTAACTGCTGCTGTTATATGAAACCGAGAAGCTCGTATATATTTTTCTTGCAGGATTTGTTTACTATGAAAAAAAAAGAATACTTATTATTACCATATAAGGCTACTAACTTTATTATCTCTTTATAAAGTCTTTAAAATCATTCTAGGTCCTGTTTCCTTTCAGCATGTTAATTTGTTATTGTGTCAGAAAAATTCTCAGCCTAAAATACTTGGTTTCTCTGTGAGGAACTTCACTTCAGCAGCTAGCATACATCTCAGTTATCATCCAGCTGGTTTGTTGAATGTATTTGTAAGGACAAGCTGGTGGGGGAATGGAAAGTCTTCTTAATATTGTATTGAGTGTCACAAGTTGTCTTTCCAAAAGTAAAACTGAGTAACTGCCTACTACCACCAACACCGGTCAAAATGAAGGACGCATGCAAACTTGCAGAAGAAAATAATTTGATTTTTATTTATTTAGTTATTATTAATTACATGGAAAACTTGTTGACAAGAGAAAATGCTACTGCTGTCATTAAGTCATAGATTTGCATGACTTTGTTTTTTTTTTACTATGGCTTCTTCAAATATATGTACATGGATTGATAAGTAGGTGTAAGAAAGGACCCCTCTTGAGGAGTAAGATATTATTCTCTGTTTATGCAGATTAAAAGAGGCAAACTTGACCAAGACGTGTTGCCTCTATGATGTAAACTAGCAACTGAGCAGGTATCGTCAAATTTAATTAGGGCCTCACTCAGTACATAGGCTGTCAAATTAAAACAGTGGAAACAGTGTCCAAGCCTGTAAACTACTCTGCTTCTGAAAAATGAAAACAAAATTATCTTTCTATAACCAAGTAATTGTGATAGTGGGTAATGCAGGAGTAAGAGGATAGATGAAAACTCCTGATTAGAGAATATTAAACTTCACTTCCTTTTGTTAAAAGGAATTCCTTTTGTTATGTTTAAAGAATATATTGTCTTCATTAAATAGAATATATTACTTTATTAAGTAGCTCACACCAAACTGAGAATATCTTGCAATTTTATTTAAGAGTCAAAATGCAGATCTTTTGTAGCGCAAGAGATTGTGTTTATGTCTATGGTCTAATTAAAAAGTTTAATATTTTGTTGCTAACTCAATCACAAAATGATATAGTTTGAAAATCGGTAGTTAAGGGGAGTACTAGTTGTTGGTATTTTGAAGTGTGACATGAAACTTATGCTCCCAGGTCTTTGGTCATTCTTGTACCACTACTATGTGCAGTATGAGCAAATACAGGAATGTATTAATATATTATGTAATGCCTGAAGCCCCGTCTGTGCAGTAAACAGAAAAATATAGTATTGTCAAGAACTGTCTTGACAACTTCAAAAGTTAAGTTCATTGTGAAGCAGCTTTTATTGCTGTTAGTTCCTGCAGATGGAATACTAGACATAGTAGCTTCAAGTTAATACTGTGTTCTCAGTTCTCCAGAAAGACCACTTATTTTGTTTTTCTTCTCTCATGAAATCTTAGGATAGCTGAGCTTAGAAAGGACATCAAAAGATCATGTGGTCCAATCTGCTTTGGAAAAGGGTGGCTATGCTAGATTATCTAGTTCCATGGCCAGTTGAAAATCTCTAGTGCATCCCTGAGAAGGTAATTCCAGTGATTGATTATAACAAAACGAAACCTCTCCCAGTGCAATCAGTTCCCTTTGCCCTTGTCCTCTCTATGAGGTTCCTTTTGAAAAGAGAGCTTCCATCCTCTTTGCAGCTGTCCTACAAGTACTGGAATAGTGTTATGATCTAAAAGATTCTGAGACTTCTCTTCAAGGGCAGAAATACATAACTGCTTCAATCTTCCCTCATATGGCATGTTCTTCAGCTTTTGATCTTTGCGGCCCTTCTTTGGATTGTTTCCAAACACTCTATGTGTCTTTTGAATTGTGGGGACACAGTACTCCAGCTGTGACCTAACAAGTGCTGAGTGGGATGATTATATCTCTGTATCTTCCAGCAGTGCCCCTGCAGATGCAATTCAGGATCTGACTGGCCTTTGTTGCTTCAGTGGTGCACTGCTAATTCATGATGATCATGTTGTCCACCAGGACAACACGCACACCTTACCTTGTACTGAGCAATTTGGATTTGGACAGCATTTTTAAAAAGTGGTAGAAATGGTAGAAACAGCATTTTTAAAAAGTGGTAGTTCAGAATACATGAACCACAAGAGCTTGGAGAATACATCTTACAAGAAGCAGCTGAAGGAACTAGGGCTGTTCAGTCTGGGAAAAAGGAGGCTAAGGGGAGACCTGATTGCTCTCTTCGGAAATCTGAAAGGTGCTTCCAGCAAGAACGGGGTTGGGCTCTTCTCACTGGTGACAGGTGACAGGATGAGGGGAAATAGCCTTAATTTGCACCAGGGTAAGTTTAGGTTGGATATCTGGAAAAAACTTCTTTACAGAAATGGCTGTGAAGCACTGGAACAGACTCCCCAAGGAGGTGTCTGAGTCACCATCCCTGGATGTGTTTAAAAACCATTTGAATGTGGTGGTCAGGGATGTGATTTAGCAGACAGTTGTTATTTAGGGTGGTGCGGTTATGTTATGGTTGGACTTGATGATTTTTAAGGTCTTTTCCAACATGAGCAATTCTATGGTTCTATGATGTGTGAGTATTGGAAGGCATTATGAGTGTCCTTTACTCTGTGCAGAGAAAACACTTACCTTTTCTGACTGTACTTCCACAAATAATTTTCAATATGGTATTGTGATGAACATTCCTATAAACAAAAGTTTCAAAAATCTTGCCAAATCTTAATCTATTTTACAATTCAAGAACAATAATATAGAGAAGAACTAAAGTAAACTCTTTGAAAATCAAGGATGCAAAAAACGTCAGATATGCCACACTGCACTGTCTGGCTAACTCAATATACGGCATTTGATGATGACTCAATTGGATTAGTCCGAGGAGGATGCAGCAAATTCAGAAATGCAAAAGGAATGATTTGTCCAAAGAAAAAAAATATTTTCAATAAAAAAATATTTTCAACTTCTGTCAGCTTGTTAGTTTATATCTTAGAGCTTATGGCTGTACATTAATTTTAAGTTATTCTGTCCTCTACTGCATAAGTATGAATTTTAAGTTCCACATAGTATTACTATATGTATCAGTACTTCTTTTGATGCTGCTATCATCTTGTGGCAATGAATTCCACTAGTCAAATATATGTCAAGTAAAATAATATTATATTTTATCAGTTTCGAAAGTAATGCCCTTGACTCATAGATTGCTCCAGTTCCCAATTTACCTTGTCTGTAATTTTTTTTTTTAATATGACATACACATAACAACATTTTGCTAAAATATAGAGCTCCACTCTTGTGTTTTTCCTACAGTGTGCTGAAGCTGATGGTGGCTGCTTTTGGTAAGTGCTGAGATCCTATTAAGTGCAACAGAAGAACAAGACCTTGAATAGCCCAAAATAGCCACAAACCTGCCCAGTATTATCAAGATCTATAACAATGTGTGTTGCATTTTTCATTGTCATATGGCAGATAATATGTGGAAACAAAAAGACAAAATAGGTTTTCTAATTTTAAAATAGGTTTTTTTTTTTTTTTTTTTTTTGCTTCATTTTACATATACATTTGTTTTCTCTTGTAATCTGAACTGTAAAAAAAGTTATGTTTTGAATAAAATAATTCCCATGTGACATTCTGAAATTCTAAGGTCAGGTATTTGACCTAATTTCCAACCAAAACCTAACTTCACATAAAAGTAGAATATAGTTATTAAAGGAGTTATGAGTATAATAGAATTTTTTGCAGAAAGCAGTGATTAACTCCATTCTCTATTTATCCTTCTCCAATGCTTGAAAAGGATGACAATAATGGGTCTAGGGTTAAGATTTATGAAGTAGAAGTTACATGTAAAGGATGAATTCAAGTTTCTTTATTATTCCTATCTTATTTTAGATAGATAACGTATTTGTTATATGTACTGCTTGGAACAGAGATAAATCTTGAATGCCAGATGCAGCTTTTCAGAAGGTAAGTACAATCCTAAATAAACATAGCATAAATAAATAATTTTTCCATCAATAAAAAACTTCTAGAGAATAAATTTGATTCAATACTCAGTTATGTTCAAATGTTATAATAATCTGTTAAAATAGTTAGATTTGTGTATTCTTTTTAGATAGAATCAATTTATTACTTTATTATTCTTGCTGGTTAATTATTGCTATTCTTAATTATTGCAAAATAAAAAAAAAAATGTGAAGTCTGTCACAAAAGCAATGCCTTATTTAGAATTTACACAAACTGTAAGCACGCAATATGAAAGACAGCAGAAGATTATTTCTTTGTATTTTTTATGAATCTGAAGAAACAACAGGTATAAAGATTGTGAGAACAGCCTAGTAACTAAATTCACAAATTAATGAAAAAGTTGTTCTTCCAACTTAATTTCAGAAGGTCTAATACAGACTGTAAATTAATCCTTCTGCACAGAGTTAAATTAACAAAGAATTAGAGATAATTATTTCTTTTAATGGAGGTATGTTCTTTATAAAATGAAAATATGATTATTTTTTTTAATGCATCTCTTCTTTTCTTTTTATCTCATTTCACCTTACTCTAAAGATAATATCTTCAATGGCTGAGTTCATTTAAAACACAGGTTGTTAGGAGTATTGGAGTATGTAGTAGCAAATATCACCAAATAATAATGGTGGCAACAAAGGCACACAGATAACTTTGAAAATAAATAAGGCTGTATATAATCATACATTAATAGTTATTCATAAGTATGTTTTAGGAAGTATGATAGATTTTATTTTGAAAGGTCTATTCACATGAAAAAGGAAAAATTGCTGTACTACTGTCTACAGACTGAAATCTTCAGTATCTGTTGCTGCGCTTTCTTTTATAAATAAAACATGTTGCATTTAGAACCAGAAACCAATGGGATACTAATTTTTTTTCTTCTTAATACATATGTTACTCAGCCCTTTTTTTCACCATCATCTCCCACTCTTACTTTTTTTTTTTTTGTCTTTTGAGTCACAAATGATTATTGCACAAAAACACAGATTTTCTCAGTCTCCACTCTGGTTCACTGGTTCACTCTAAAAAACTCTTTTTCCACCCAAAAAATGAAATACATTCATTCTGTGTGTGAGTAATGTCTTGACCATACTGACCTCTCAAGTATAGAAATGCATGATCTAAAATTATCAATTAAGTAATTAAAGAACATACCAACTTCAAAGTCTTTGTTCCTTATGTTTCTGTCAGTTTTCCATGCTTTCAGAAAGTAGACTGGTTTGCCAACAGCTGTTATTCCTCATGTACCTTTGGCTTCCCTCTAGCAGTGTTCTATTTTATTAAAAAGATTAAAGCTTGAAGGTACTAAAATCAGAGTCCTAGACTGTCTGCTATTGAAATTCTCCATAGAGAATACTGGTTTCATGAAACTGAAAATTCTCATCTATTCCTCCTAGTTCTAAAAATATGCAGTGTTATGGGCACATGATCGGAAAGTGTGAGTATATAAACAAATGGCTGTAAGACAGACTTATTGCACATGGCTTACTTCTAGTCATATCAATTATGATATGCAATTGTGTTCTATGCAATTGTAAGTATGAATTTGCTAATTCCGTGAAATAAGTCTCCTGTTTCCTGTTTACAGAGACGCATTTGTAATTACTGTGTAACGACTCAAAGCATCATAAACTGATATCTTTATTTAATGTTTTTTAACCTTTTGCATATCTGTGTGCTGAATCTAAGTTAAGGCAGGCAACAGCAGAAATATCAGCATTTATGTTGTAAATTTTTTTAAAATCAGGACGTTCCAATGCTGGATGTTGTAATTACTCCAAGAGTAGATGGTACTAAGACTAATACAGCTTGACAGTTGAGGGAATTTATGTGACATTTAAAGAAATTGCAAAATTGATGTGTTGCAATATATGGTGTTAATGAAAGTAATAGAAAACTGGCAGCTGCTAATCTGATGCTGCTAGAAATACACAGTTACTCTACCAGACACAAAAAAAACGGAAACAAAAACAAAAAACTGTGGGAAGTACTGAAGAGTCACGAGAAGGCTCACTTTGCACTTTGAACTGTAAAGAAACCTTTTATTTTTATTTATTTATTTATTTAGACACCACATACTGTCTGAAAAGAAGTGCAAGCTGGGGAGTTGAGCAAAGAGGAAATTTCTGAGGTTCAATAAGGGCAAGTGTAGAGTCCTACACCCAGAGAAGAATAACTGTATGCATCACAAATTAGGCGTTGATCTGCTGTAAGTTCTGCGGAGAAGAAACTGGTTGTCCTGTCCCATGAGCCAGCAGTGACCCTTGTATCCAAGAAGGCTGATAGTATCCTGGAGTGCATTAAAAAGAGTGTGGCCAGCAAGTCAAGGAGGTGATCCTCGCCCTCTACTCTGCCTAGTGAGGCTGCATCTGAAGTACTTTCTTACTTAGCTTCCTTACGCAACTGGTAGGAGAGCCTACCTGGGGCGGTGCCCTGCTGGACCTGGTCTTCGCTAACAGAGAAGGACCAGGGGGAGAAGCGAAGGTTGGGGACCATCTTGGGCAGAGTGACCGCAGAATTGTAGAATTCTCCATTCTTGGGGATGTCAAAAGAGTGGCCAGCAAAACTACCTTCTTGAACTTCCAGAGGGGGGACTTTGATCTGTTCAGGGTGCCTGTAGCACGGGTCCCTTGGGAGTTGCTTCTTAAGGGTAAGGGGGCCCAGGAAGCCTGGACACTCCTCGAGACTGAAATCTTAAAGGTGCAAGAACAGGCTGTCCCTGAGTGCCGTAAAGCGAGCCGTAGGGGAAGTGGACAGGTGTGGATGAGCCGGGAACTACTGTTGAGACAACTACTGTTGAGGGAGAAAAAGAGAGTCTACATCCTCTGGAAGAAGGGACAGAGTACTTGGGGAGATTACAGAGAAGTAGCTAAGATACGCAGGGAAGAAGTTAGGAAGGTGAAAGCCCAACTTGAACTCAGGATGGCCACTTCAGTAAAAGACAATAAAAAATCCTTTTATAAATATATTAATGACAAAAGAAGAACCAAAGATAATTCTCATCCTATACTTGATGCAGCAGGGAATGTGGTCAGTGAGGACAAGGAGAGGGCTGAGGTCCTCAATGCCTTCTTTACATCTGCCTTTAATAGCCAGACCAGTTATCCTCTGGGCATTTTATGCCCTGGTCTGGAAGTCTGGAACGCTGTCCAGAATATGCCCCCAGTGATTCCGGTGGAGAGAGTCAGAGAGCTTCTCCTTCTCCTGGACTGTCACAAGTCCATGGGACCAGATGGGCTACAGCCTTGGGTGCTGAGGGAGCTGGTGGGGGTGATTGCTGAGCTTCTCTCGGCCATCTATCACCACTCCTGATTAACTGGAGAGGTCTCAGAGGATTGGAGGCATGCTGATGTGACTCCCATCTTCAAGAAGGGCCATAAGGAGAATCCGGGGAACTATAGGCCTGTTAGCCTGACCTCAGTACCAGGGAAGGTTATGGAGCAAATCACCTTGGATGAGATCACACGCCATGTGTGTGGTGTCCAGGGGATCAGGCCCAGCCAGCACGGGTTCATGAAAGACAGGTCATGCTTGACCAACATCATCTCCTTCTATGACTGGGTGACCAGACTGGTAGATGAGGGAAGGGCTGTTGATGTAGTCTGCTTAGACTTCAGCAAAGCCTTTGGCATGGTGTCTCGCAGGCTTCTGGGGAAACTGGCTGCCTGTGGCCTGGACAGGTATATACTTCTTTGGGGACGGAACTGGCTAGAGGGCCGTGCCCAGCAGGTCATGGTGAATGGAGTTAAGTCCAGCTGGTGATCCGTTTCAAGTGGTATCCCCCAGGGGTCAGTTCTGGGACCTATCTTGTTTAATATCTTTATTGATTACTTAGATGAGGGGATTGAGTGTACCTCAGTAAGTTTGTAGATGACATCAAGTTGGGAGGTAATGTAGATCCGCCTGAGGGTAGGGAGGCCCTTTAGAGGGATTTAGACAGGCTGGATCGCTGGGCTGAGGTGAATGGAATGAGGTTCAACAAGTCCAAGTTTCAGGTACTGCACTTTGGCCACAACAACCCCATGCAGCGTTATAGGCTTGGGGATGAATGACTGGATGAGTGTGAAGAAGAGAAGGACCTGGGGGGTGTTGGTTGATGCTCGGCTGAACATGAGCCGACAGTGTGCCCAGGTGGCCAAGAGGGCCAAGGGCATCCTGGCCTGCATTAGAAATAGTGTGGCCAGCAGGAGCAGGGAGGTGATCATCCCCCTCTACTCAGCACTGGTGAGGCCGCACCTCGAGTACTGTGTTCAGTTTTGGGCTCCTCACTACAGGAAAGACGTTGAGGTCCTGGAGCGTGTCCAGAGAAGGGCAACAAAACTGGTGAGGGGTCTGCAGCACAAGTCTTATGAGGAGAGGTTGAGGGAGCCAGGATTGTTTAGCCTAGAGAAGAGGAGGCTCAGGGAAGACCTCATTGCACTGTACAACTTCCTGAAGGGAGGTTGTGGTAAAGAGGGATTTGGCGTCTTCTCCCAAGCAACAGGCAGGACAAGAGGTAATGGCCACAGGGTGTATCAGAGGAGATTTAGATTGGACACAAGGAAGAACTATTTCTCTCAGAGAGTGGTCAGGCACTGGAATGGCTGCCCAGGGAGGTGGTGGAGTCACTGTCCCTGGCAGTGTTCTACAGGCGTCTGGGTGACATGGTTTAGTGCTTGTGGATGACGATATGGTTTAGTGCTTGTGATGGCAATGGTGATGAGGAGATGGTTGGACTAGATGATCTTATAGGTTGTTCAACCTTGTGATTCTATGATTCTATGATTCTATACTGTGTCCAGTTCTGAGTTTCCCTGTTCAAGAAAGACACTATGTTCTAAGAGAACCAGAAATACATTCTGTAATAATCGCAATAAAATTTGTATTAGCAATTATGTTCTATTTAAATAGAAAAGTAAGTTCTTTAGGAGTGATAAGTCTGAAATATTTAAAAATTTTTGAGTGACAGTGTCTTAAAGTCCTTAGTATGCTTTAGTGAATGGGAATAAATGCTAGTATGCAGAAGCTGAAGATTGAACTGTAGATTTTAGATATATAGGACAGACTGAGACAGTTTCTGCACACGAAAAAAGCAGTTGAGTTGTCAGAGTCTAGATCTGGGTAAGTAGTTTAGATAGATGTAATCCCAGGGCATTAATTTGAGGCAGTGGAAATCTAAAACATTACACAGACTTAAGTTACATGCACAGTAGAAAGTCATTGCACCAACTGATTTTTTAGAGGAACATTGAAACATATTATACTAAAATGATCCAGCTTCTGCAGACTAGCTTTTAGTCCCATTTACTAAAGCATACTAAGGAAAATAAAGCCAAAAGCTAAAATCAGAGAAAATATTCCCAGGAAGGCTGAGATTATATTTATGTCCTGCAGTTAAAACTGTTCTTCTTTTTAGTATTTTATGCATTTCCATTATTAAGAACCAAGTTGAAGAATTATAATTACTGCCTCTTAGTCTATGCTGTGTGTTATCTTCTTTTTAAAACTGTGCCTGAGAAGATAATATTTAAGATTTGTTAAAGCAGTTATCTGTGGAAATCCAGTTGCTCCAAGACGTGAACTAGAATTGTTACCAGGAGAGCTGTATTGCACCTGTCACACAATTTCTCTGAAACGTACTCTATTACTAACTTCCATGTAATTCAATTCAATTTTCAGTTCAACCAGAGAATGGTATCCCACTCATACTTTATTCAATTGCTGAGGAACCATCAAAATACCCTAGATGAGATCAGATATGGCAAAAAGCCAAGGGACACCAAAATACCAGCAGGCATCCAGCTGACACTACATCCTTTGTCGTGGGATGACTTTTCCAAAAGTACAAAAATAAAACATTAGGCATTGATTTTCACTTTCATTTATAAACTCCAAAGCTCTTGTCCACTCTTATTGTATAAAACATTGACAGTGTAAGAACAAATGCCTTTTTATTTCAATTCTGGGATTCAAAGTATTTCATTGTAACCAGATTATTTTGTTGACATGTAAGAAGGGTGGAAGTCCAACACATGCATCTCCAGTTTTATTTTAGGCTATGTTAATGTGAAGTATTTGAAATAGTGTTGTTAAATAAAATACCTGAAGATCTTAGAGCAATGAAGAGAGAATATCAGAAAAAAATTATGTAGAACTGTTTTGATAATTGTAGCAAGTTTGACTGTGGAAAACAGAATTAATGAAACCTGATTCCATGTAGATATGTCGTCTGATTTCACTAAGAACTAATGAACTTTGCCATTTGTTCAGGGTCTTGATATGTATTGCGGATACATACAATTTGTTTATACATTCAATACAATGTATATATATATTTATCTTTTATAGTTTCTTTGAAATAGCACATTTAGTTAGTCCCTCACGGTGCTATTAATAAGGTGTTTTCATGCAATCGACTTCAAAAATTTTGATAGGATTCATCTCACTAAATGTAGATATCTACATGACAAAAACATATATTCCCTTTGTAATAAATTGTAACTTTTGGAATGTACTTCAATATTAAGATGTTTAATAAATGCCAAATAAGTCTTTGATAATCTTTAAAATCATTTTCACTGTCAAATTGAATTTGGAAAAGAGGTTTAATGGGCCTACCGTAAAGAGAGAGAAAAATGCACATTACCACTCAGGACAGCATTTTCATCTGTTTAGGAACCAAGATAAACATGATTTTAAAACCCTGCTCTGTGAATACTACTTTACAATATTATAATATTCTGACATTATATTTTCTTCACAGTTTTTGAAGATCTGTAAATTCCTTTGTGATCTTCAAAGTCCCAGAGCTTCAGCTACTTTAGAACTGTACCCTACAAAAAAAAGTCAGGCCTGCTAAACAAAACTGTACACAGTAGCTCGTAGGACAGTAATAAAAACTTGACATGTGAAGCTCAGAGAAAGAGAGGACTGAACAAGAAGATTTATTTTCATTATTTTCCTCATACCGTATTATGCATAATACATCATCCAGCAAAGTTTTATGCTAGTTCAATATTAATTTTGATTTCCTCATTTTATTTATAGGTTTCCTCAGTGAATTATCACAGATTCAATTACTTGCCAATGAATATGGATTAAACTGGGAGAGGTAAAGGACGTTTATTAATTTTGTTAATGTATTATCAATGTTATTTCTTTTTGTCCTTTTGTACTGAAATTGTTGTGTTGGTATGTAGGTCACTCTAAAAGTAGTGCCTTCTATTTATTTCCCTGGAAAATGTGACAGATACAAAGAGCACAATAACAGTACTTGATAGAGATTATTCGTTTGATAGATAAAATTCTCAGCTACAAAACACTATTTTTCAACATAGTCAACATCATTAGTTAAGCATTTTCTCCAGCAATGAACAAGAGTCTGCATGATATGCTTGTAAAAATCTGCACCAAGGGAGGCAGCCCACCGTTTCAAAGCTATTAGTATGACAGTGTCACTGTTAGGAAAATGTTGCCCATGCAGTCCATCTTTCATCAGATAACATATGGAAATCAGAAGGCACCAAATCTGGAATATACAATTGCACTAGGACAGTTCAGTCAAGTTTGTCAATGTGCTCCACGGTATTCAAACTCATGTGGGGCCTGGCATTAGCAAAAGACATGTTGTCTTCTCTGGCCTGACTCTAGAAGTTCCAGCCTTCACCTTAGTCAGCATCACAATATAACAATCAGAGCTAATGGTTGTTCAGATTCCAGAAAATCCAGAAAGATCACCCTTTTCCTATCCCAAAAGACAGTGTACAGCACTTTGCCCACCAAGAACTGCATCTTTTATTTTGATTGAGAACTTTTATTTTGATGGGGAATTAATTTCATGGATTACTGTTTTCACTCCAGCTCATAGCGGTGACAAGTTTTATTATCACCTGTAATGATGTGATCCAGGCAACTCTCACCTTCTGCACCGTATTGTTTCAGTAGGACCTGAAAAACTTGTACATGGTGTTCTTTGTGATCCTGTGTGAGCATTTGCTGTCACCAGTGCTGAATTACACCATCCACAGCCTCACTGTGTTCACATCCACTGTTTGGTCTCTATAAACATTCGGCAACTGTCAATGACTGTCAATGGGTACATTTTTTTCACATGGAGAAATTCAATTATGTATCTTTCCCTCGTATGAACTTCTATGTCAGATGTCATTTTGTCATATCATCCCTCTGCTTCCACCTGTTACATGGCAACAAATGTAATGCAATATCCATTCATGGTGGGAAGACTAAATCTCTACTGCTATGTCACCAACATCCTCCTCCGACACTGAGGGTTGACATAATAAAATAGCAGGCATTACTTTTGGAGCAGCTCTTTGGTAACATGCACACACTATACCTTAAATATCTTGCATAGTGCCTTAAGATTAGTTTGGTCTGTGCTTTGCAAGACCATACAGCAAGGCACACGGAAAATAAAGATGAACTGATTGGTGGTAATCTACAAGGTTTCATCAAGGGCAAGTCATGCCTGACAAACATGGTTGCCTTTTATGATGGGTTTACAGCATCAGAGGATAAAGGAAAAGCAACTGACATCATCTACCTGGACTTGTGCAAACTGATTGACACTGTCCTGCATGATATCCTGGTCTCCAAATTGGAGAAAAATTTATTTGATGAATGGACCATTCACTGGATAAGAAATAAGGGCGGATGATCACACTCAGAGAGTTGCAGTCAACAGTTCAGTGTCCAAGTGGAGACTGGTGATGAGTGGAGTTCCTCACGGATCAGTGCTGGGACTGGTGTTATAGCAGGAAGCAGGTAAACCTTGAATTATGGAGGGAACTCCAGGAGTGAGCTACATGATACAAAGCTGAGCAGCAGGATCCAAAGGTGTGATTATGCTCGTTCCATTTGTTCCTTGAAAAATACTAGGCCTTTGCTGCAGTCTGTTTTCCTGGCTTCTAACTGAAGGGGAAGGGGACCAAACATACCCATGACTGCCAGGCTGCTCTGTTCCTAGTTGAAGATAAAGTTCAGCAACGACTGAAGTTGTTCTCTCCCTTACGCACATTCTCTTTCCCGCTGTCATTCTCTTTCCCTCTCCCTGTCCCTCTCCTTCTCCCTGTCTTTCCCGTTCCCTTTCAGCTCTGGAGAGAAAGACCTGGGTGGCCTGATGGATGAAAAGCTTAACATGAGCCAGCAGTGTGCTCTTGCATCTCAGAAAGCAAATGATATCCTGGGCTCCACCAGAAGAGGGGTGGCAGCAGTGGCAAAGAGGTGATTGTCCCCCTCTACTCTGCTCTTGTGAGGCCCCATCTGCAGTACTGCATCCAGGTCTGGAGCCCCCAGTACAAGAAAGACAGAGAGCTGTTGGAGAGGGTCCAGAGGAGAGCCACAAAGATGATGGGGGGACTGGAGCATCTTCCCTATGAAGACAGGCTGAGGGAGTTGGGCTTGTTCAGCCTGGAGAAAAGAAGGCTGTGGGCTGACCTCACTGCAGCCTTTCAGTACCTAAAGGAAGCCTATAAACAGGAGGGGAATCAACTCTTTGAAAAGGGTTGATAACTGCAGGACAAAGGGAAATGGTTTTAAGTTGAGGGAGGGAAGATTTAGGTTGGATGTCAGGGGGAAGTTCTTTACTATGAAAGTGGTGAGTTGCTTCAACAGGCTGCCCAGAGAGGTTGTGGGTGCCCCATTCCTGGAGGTGTTCAAGGTCAAGAAATAATTCTATGATTCTATGATTACTAATGACTATTTCCTCCCTTATGTGTTAAAGTCACAAGCCATTTTTATTCAAACCACTTCAAGTACCTAGGACACACAGAGCATATCTAAGTACACCGTACAAGGTTAGATTCTCGCAGCTAGAAGGGATTTTAGCAGCTGTCAGTGTTGTCATACAAAATGTCAGGGACTTGGAAGATGACAGACAAGAGGTTTCTTAGAAAATCATCCAGAAATCAACAGTTATTATATTTCCTTTTATTTCCAAAGTAGACAAAGCTTTCTGATGCTAGGAATTCATATGTATGACCTGTGCATTTTTTGCTTCATCTACAAATAGGTCAAGTTTGTGACTAGTAAGTTAGCATCAAGGAAACTGGCAGTACTCTGCCTGAGTGTTTTAAATGTCCTTTATGAAGATTCCAGAGGAACTGAGTAGGATCTCAGAGATTTTATGCTTTGTGGCTTGGCTAATAACTGAAAGAAAAGGAACCTTGTTTTCAAAACCGATGTTCCACATGTTTCCATGGTAACTAGATTCACTTACATTATCGTTTCTATTTTGCTATCTTTAAAAAATCTTTTTTATTTTTAATTTTTTTTTCTTCAGTGTTTTGAGTTAAAAGTGATAAAGAGTAACATTTACCAAACTGTGTGTCTCATGTGACCACCCTGTGGGGAAAATTTAGTTCAGTTTATGGGGGTTATTTAGTCATATAACAAGGACATAAATAAATATAAAATTAAATAAATAAAGGGTTGATTTCCTTAAAAGCTCCAGTAATTACAGTCTAGTTAGACAATTCTCACTGTAAGGCCCATGCCTGCAGTGTCTGAAGGGTAGTTTTTGATCAAAATGCCAATACGTCATCACGATTCTGCTAGCAGATTGGTAACTTTCAATTTTCCCGTGTGCCAAGCAACTGTTATCGTTACCTGGTGCTCTTAGTAGGAACAGAAAGCTATTATCAGCTTTGACTGTAGGACAAATATTATTTCTTTTTTTTTCTTCTTTTTTTTAACTTTTTTTTTTAATATATTTTGAGTCATCTATTACAATACATTGAATTTTAAAGCTTGGATTGTTAAATTTTTATTTATTTATTTATTCTTGTCTTTACAAACTACACAAGTTTGCAAATACTCCTTTTGACATTTTTCTTCAATATCATCTCAGATCTTCAAGAACATACATTGACATCTACCACATAAGATGTGTGAGAGGAAATAGGAGAATTGCAGAAGGCATTATCTTCTTTATTTATGTGAGAAAAGGCTGATGAAAATTTCAGGACTAATTCAAAGACGATACCATAAAATCCCAGCTGAGATGGGATTTCTTTGTGTCAGATTTACTTCATCAGTCCCTATACAGCATAACTCCTATCTTTGATCTTTCCTGTCTATGCAAGGTCTTACACTCTCCATTCAGTACCTTTTGCAAGTTCTTTATCCATGTGTGTTTTCTTTCATTCTGCAAAGAGCCAAAACTTGTAAAGCCATTGCAATAGCTTATGATATACTGGTATACTGGTATACTGGATGTTCAAGCTAGACATTGCAATGCTAAGTTTTAATTCATTTTTGAGTCTAAGGCTTTTTTTAAATAGTAATTTTGAGTTTACTAAGTGATAGAATAAGCACCTGGAACATATAGAAAACATTTATTAGAAAAGTGCAAATCCTCTTGATATAAAATGTATCTGGTGATATGCAAAATCAAGCATCAAATATATTTTTTCTAGGTATTAGACTTATCCTGTGTTATTCAAAAACCACTTTATTCTTCTTCCAGGATGTCATCAACATATGCAAAGATTTCTAGTCTCCTTTCACAGGACACCAGATACGAGTATCCCATACATACAAGCTGTGTAGCTGAGCAAGCTTAGCCAAGTGCGTTGCTCTGCACAGAGTATACTGTATGATATCTGAGCCAAAATTCAGCTATTTTAACTCATGTTTTCTATATAAAAGACAATACTTTAAAAATGTCTTTGTCAGTACTTATACTGAACTAAAGCTAATACTCAAGAGGCATAAAATATACACATGTGCAGAAATTTATTATTACAATCTTAGGTTCTGCCCAGGCATTGCTGTCAGATCATGTCTGTGATGATGCACTGATTGACAAGGAGACCTTCAATTCAGACATATGTAACTTGTTTGGAAGTCGGGCTGTCAGTTCTTTGTGTTTGGCCTGTCAGCTTTTAACACAAGAAACTTGCTGGTGTCACAGAATCCTCTATCTGTAACATGTATTTACTTAGTGGTATTTATAACAATAGTATGTGTGTGGATATATATAGGTGTAAATGTAAAGCTTTTCTACTGTTGTAATTAAAAGCAGTTTTTCTTCTAAATTGCAAATAAAGCATTTATTGAGAAGTCAATTAAAAAGGCAAATTGTTAAATGAGTGGATTGAAAGTAAGGAAACACAAAGGCTGTATTTATGATATTTTATAGAAAAAGGCTCAGCTTGCCAGTTTATCCATCCAAATTCTTTTCATTAATAACTAAGGGTTCATTAACTTTACTGAGAAGTATATTAATGAATTGACGAAGAAATGTGGAGAATATAAAATTTAAATAACATAAATCAATACAGATTAGCATAGTTTTCTGTATTTTTTGCTGGCTACTTTTAAAAATAATCATTAGTTTAATTTTTTATTTTTCATTGCCTTAAATTTAAATGGTCATTATGAATTTTATCCAGTACACTGTTTCATATCTTTCATTTGAGGCAAACTGGTGACGTAGTTGTAATAAATCACTTTCTTGATGCAATTTAATCATTCATTACCTGTTAGCTTCTGAAGTTTAAATGAAGGAGTCATGTTTAAGCATTTTTACTAGTTTTGTTCCTTCAACATCAGATATTTTCTACAAACGTATCATCTCTTCCATTCCTTTAAATCAGAAGGAATCCATTTTTAATATCTATCATTAGCTCTATACAAACTGAAAGAGATTCTTAATGCTCAAGTATCAGTATAAATCATAGCAGCAAGCTCTTTGTGTGATAAAAGTATATCTGTTTAAATATTTTAAGGAAAAAACAAGTTTTTGACTGCAAAGAAAGAAGGTAAAGACTAGAAGAAAGGGGAACTACAGTAGGTAGCAAAGACAGATAGTAAATGCTAAATGGGGAAATGAGAAAAATAATATAATAGCCAGAGTGAATAAATGAAAACTATAGACCCTGAGTAAGACCAGAAACAAGAAGAAAATAAAGCAAACATTTTTCAATTCTAAATTTTGCCATCCACTTGGTAGACATATTCTAGAGCATTATTACAACATGTTAAATGTAATCAGATGAAAAACCAAAGGTCTTTCATTGGAGGGAGTATTCCCTGTTGAATAGCAAGAAAGATTAATCATGCTCAAGAGACTTAACACATTAGGAAGCTGTGAATCAGAGAAACAAATGGTGAAATGCTTTTAAGTGACTTCAGATATCTTAAATGAAAAATCAGGTAATTAAGAAAGGCTTTACTCTTCATAAAATTTCAGTAAAAGCTGATGACCTTAATGTTTACTACACTGGAATGTTAAAAAAAAAAAAAAAGTCATTGTAAACCTTCTGAGTATGTGAAGAATTGCTAAAATGTGGTAAGTTTTGGTTTACTATGAGTATTGAAGGAGGAAAAAATATTTCAAGGTCCTATTTAAAGCAAAGAAGACAATTCTGCATTCACAAATCACTAAATTAAGTAGCACATAAATAGGCATCCAAAAGCTAAGTTCAAGTGATATTCAGGCTCAGGATGGTAAACACAGAGAATTAGTTTAATATCAGCCAAATAACTCAACACATCTGTTAAATTTTTAAATTTTCTATTTTTTTTTTTAATAGAAAATTATTCTGAAACAGATGGGGAAGAACAACAACACCATAAACATAAAAACAAAATAAAACAAGAAAAGAAATGAAAAAAATATACAACAAAACATCTTTGCTCCATTGATTACATAAGGTAGAATTTTTGTAATAAGCAGGAATTAGAAATAAAGCAAAAAGTTGTACATGACAAAAAAGAATTCTTTATGGAGTGTTAGTTCTGTCAAACTCTATGCAGACATCTATGAAGAATTATTGATAGGTAACAGAAGAACTGTACAACACAAACAAAAAACCTCTTCATGTTCTTTTTTAATTAATCTAAAACCATGATTATTCACAAATTGAAATGAAACAATTTAGTCAGCATGCTTGGGATCAAAACTATAAAGAAGAAAAAATTATGATACGAAACTAAAGCGATTTTGGCCAGAAAACCTTTAAAGATAGATTTAGTTATTATTGCACAAAATATTGTTCCCTCAAGGAAACAGTAGGTCATCTTCTTCTTCCCTTCCCTTTCTTATTAAACTGTTCTTATCTCAACCCACAATTTTTTACACATTTACCTTTTTTTCTATTCTCCCTCTCATCCTTCTGGGGATATGAGTGAGTGGCTTTTTGGTGATTAACTGCCTGAAAGGTTAAATCACAACTTACTTGTTTCTCTTCCTTTCTTCCTTAATCACTTTCTTATTTCTTACTTTTTCTCTCTTTATCTTCCTTTCTCCTTTCCTCCCTTCTTCTCTTCTTCCCTCTTCCCTTCTTCTCTCTTTCCCTGCCTGCCCTCTCACCTTCCTGTCTACTTTCCCTCATGCCTTCCATTCCTCTCTCCCTTCTTTCCTTCATTCTTACTATTCTCTAGTTTTAAAAACCTGTGTCACATTAGAAATCTCAAGTAGTTGGCACCCAGATCTCAGCTGGTGAAACTGATCACCAGATTTCATAATTTACTCCACCTTTTCTTTCTAGTTAAATGCAAGCATATGGGGAAAAACAGAACTCAACAGGATTCTTTTTTTTTTCCTTCGTATCTTAATACAGATCTATACCTCTGTTTTCCTAATCCGATATAAATTTAGCACAAATTATTTAGGGCTTATGTAAATGTGAATATTCATATACAATATTACATGCAATATGTACGTACATACACACATATATGTATGAATAAGTAAGCACTGGCATAGCTTTATTGAAATTATAGCAAAAAATTTGGTTTTAAGTTTTTAATGTATATCTAAAGAAGTTAAAATAGCTCTGCAAAAATGTTCTAGCTTTTGATGTAATGTTCACAACAATTTATCTTCTGATCTACAAGTACTATGAGAATATTGCATACTGATTGCATAGAACCTTTTTAAATTTAGTTAATTAAATCCAATTAAAATTAACTATAAATCTCTCCTCCACTTTACTCCTCATATCTACATTAAGAAGTATTATGAAGTACTGATCATATTTGTTTTTGTTTATTTTATCTTTTATAGTTTATCAGTGTCAATTGATTTCAACTCATTTGTCCTATGAATGTTTTCATATAGTTTGGAGTTATCAAATTTCTTGTTGTTTAAATTATTCTGATTCATCATGTCCTAACTATTGCATGACCCTAAAGAAAAAAATGCTTCATTTTCTACTTTTTTTTCTTAAAGAGATAGAAGCAATTCTATTATATATATGTGTTCAGTTAAAAAGTAAATGAATTTTAAGCTGTGTAATAATAATGTGGTAAGTACACATCTGTGAGCAAAGCAGATTGCTCCATGTCTCTGACCATTTGAATACATGATATGGTGGTGAATCACTGTTAATGTTCCTTTGAAGTCAATAATGCAAGTACCTTTTTCAAGTCAAGTGAATTTTACTTAATACAAATAATACAAAGTGAAACAAAATCCCAAGCATCTTACTGAACAACATTGATCATGCAGTGCACAAGAGAAAAACTTGGGTACTTTTTGCATAGTAAGTACTGTGCCTATTCACAACATTTAGTTTTATATACAAAAAGTATAATTACAGTAATATTATCAAAACATTGCAATTTCCTTTGACTATTTTTTTTTTTTTTTTTTAAGTGCTCGTGAGTTAACCTAAGGCAAATTTCAAATGGGCACATTTCAATAAGCTTGAGTCATTAAAGTTTGGAGAGCATAGAAGCAATTAAAATGAATCTTACGGACTGCAGTGCTATTGGATTTCACTGATGTTGTCGTGCAGTGTGCAGTTACTTATCCTTTACTTTCACAGTCTCTTACACTTCTATTTACGGTTACATTCAATGATAATATTTTTATTTTAAGAACATTAATTTCTTATCTTTCATTTAATATTTCCAGGCTACCAACAGTGTTAATCATATTCTTCATGCCCCCCGTAAATAGTAGGACTAAAACTCACAGCATCATCAGTTGATTTTATGACCCTTCACTACAGTTTAATTATTTTATTTGTCTACCTAAAGCCTTAGCTGAAATTAACAAGAGTCCTGCATTTTTTCTGAGTATGTTTATTTCCTAGGTATCAATCAAGATACATTATAATATTTTACCATAAGAGAGATTAACTGCTTGGATCACACAAACTGTACCATCAAAGCAGATATATTTGACTCCATTGTACAAGGTAAACTCCCTCTGGCAAGCAGTGAAAAATAGGTGAGTGAAAAATTCACCACTGGCTCCTGAACACTATTCAGAAGAGAAATCAATAGCAAAAAGGATTGATATTTTCTAAAGTGGATTTTCTGTTCCTTTTTTTTCATGAACTTCTGCTTACCTCGTGTACATGCTTTTAGTGAAAAAGGGGTAGTTAGAGAGGTAACAGTCTTTAGTTTCTGTACTATTTTGTGAATATCAAATTAATTAACTAATGAGGTAACACTGCACATAAGGTATGTCAAGCTGATGAAACTTACCATGTTTGTTTTTAATTTTATTTTCCATAGAAAGCAATGATAATTCTTTCAGTCTAGGTTTTCAGATTCCATGGCGATGACATAATGTTGTTTAGCCCTTCACAAAGATTCTGAAGCCACAAAATATGTGTGGTCTCATTTTCTTCCTTTACCTTTTAGTGTTATTCAGGTACATTTTAAAAAAAAGCTAGTAACTGCTTTTCTTTCCCTAGTGTGGCTTTTCACTTTCAAGAAGAGGCAAGAGCCTCTGGCATTATCTTGCATCTTTTAGCTATTCATATAACCTCTTTACTTGTATTTTAAGTAGCAGCTGCTGAAATGCTCAGTATGAGAGACAAATTTAACTCCTGAATTCTGGTAGATGACTGTTATGATTTTAGCTGGACTGGAGTTAATATTATTCACAGACACCTGTATGATGCTGTGTTTTAAATTTATATAAAAACAATGATAACAGCTCACTAATGTTTAGTTGTTCCTTAGCATTGCCTATGAAGAGTTAATGTCTTTTCTACATCTCACACTGCTATGCCAGTGAGGAGCTGGGGGTGCATAAGGAGCTGAGAGGAGACAGAATGAGGACAGATAGTTCCACATAACCAGATAGATATTCCATGCCATGTGATGCTCAGCAATAAAACTGGGGTAAGGAAGGAGGAAGATGGGTATGTTCAGAGTGATGGCATTTGTCTTCCCAAGAAACCATTATGTTATGTGCTGAGCCTTGGTTTCCTAGAAGTTTCTGAACATCTACCTGACAATGGAAAATGAATGAATTCCTGTTTTGCTTTCCATTAGTACACAATTTTTGTTTTAACTAGTAAACTGTTATTATCTCAAAGCATGAGTTCTCACATTTTTATCTTTCTGATTCTCTCCCTCATCCCATCTGGGAGTGAGTGAGTGGCTGTGCGCTGCAGAGTGCTGCTGGTGGTAGACCACAACAATGACTCATGCCTCTAATTTCTCACAATGACTGCTGAGTCTGTGGGCTTGCTGCCAAGGAATCCCCTTCTAGTCTTTCTCCTGAGCTGGCAGTTTTGTGATTTCTGGGCAAAATGAATAATGGGGCAGGTTGCCATCCTGCAGAAACTAGAACAGGCTATGGGGTCATGCAAGCTAGATCTATAAAAATCATAGAATCATTACAGTTGAAAAACACCTTTAAGATTATCAAGTCCAACCACCAATCCATCACCACCATGCCCACTAAACAATGTCCCTCAGTGCCCTATTTTTGAAAGCCTCCAGGGACACTGACTCAACCACTTCCCTGAACAATCTTTTCCTATGCTTGACCACTCTTTCTGAGAATAAATTTTTCCTGATATCAAAACTAAACCTGCCCTGGTGCAACTTGAGGCCACTGCCTCTCATCCTATCAGTAGTTATCTGGGGCAACCCCCACCTCTCTAAAACCTCCTTTTGCACAGTAGTAGATAGTGATAATATCTTATAGAATCTGGCTTGGGTCAGAAATAGTCTTGCAGCAGGAGCATAAAGTAATCATTCCTCTGTACTCAGCGCTGGTGAGAATGTACTGTGGTACCGTACTGGAGTACTGTGTTCAGTTTTGGGCACCTCACTACAAAAAAGACATTGAGGCCCTGGAACATGTTCAAGAGAAGGGCAATGAAGCTTGTGAGGGATATGAAGCACAAGACTTATGAGAAGTGGTTGAGGGAACTGGGATTGTTTAGTCTGGACATGAAGAAGCTCAGGGGTGATCTTACTGCTATCTACAGCTACCTGAAGTGAGGTTGTAGTGAGGTGGGAATCAGCTGCTTCTCCCATGTAACAAGCAAGGACTAGAGGGAATGGCCTCAAGTTGCATCAGGGGAGATTCAGGTTGGATGTTAAGAAACAGGAACTACAGTAATTTTTGTTTTTTAAATGTTTCTTTCACATGTTAACAGGCTAATCTTAAGCAAAAATTCGAAGTCCAAAAGCTTCCGTACCACTTCTCGCTTTTCAAATCTCAGGCTATGAGATATCCTTGTAAATGTAGAAGACACAAAAATGTTAAGTATAGATACTACTTGTCTTATATTACCTGTTCTGAACTGAGTTGACAGTTTTAATAAAGGAAGTATTAGAACTCCTGAGAGTTCAGGCATTCCATATTGAGATAATATCACAAACTCAGGTTTTAAAATATTTACTTTTACACTGGGAAAACAAGAAATATATTTAATACATCTGTGAATTAGATATGTCAGAAAATCCATTTTCAGATTGCAAATATCACCTTTTAAATTCAATTTATTTTGGTTTGTCTCTGTTGCCTTTGGATTCTTTTTTTTTTTCTTTTTTTGCACTCTCTTAAGAAATACTAGAGCAGTTTTCCTAAGAAATCATCCTGTTTACACTTCTTGTCGAAACAGTTATAACTCTGTAAAAGACACTAGCTCCAATAAAATTTCAATTTTCATCCCAACCTATGTATCTTAACAGACTTAGTGACTGTGTGGCAGCAGCAAAACCTCTTTCTCCAAACTCCTGGCTTTGCTTTGCCTTGCCTTTGTGCTGTTCTTGAATACAATCTCAGTAAAGAGATTTCTCAGTAAAGACAATCTCAGTAAAGAAGCGACATGCCAAGATTTGACTTCAAAATATTTTAGCCTACAATATTTTAGAGTGAGAGAAGTTTTGGGGTAGGTGTTTTGTTTGTTTTTAATGAAATTGACTTGTAAAGTATCTTGATGTCTAGAAATATGATGAAAAAGAGCCACATCTAGGAGCAGCTGTGAACAAAGCAAAGTAGACGATTATTTAATTAACTGGTTAAAATGATCCTGGAAGGCTTGCATAGTCCTAGAATTTGTTGTGAAGCAGTTACAGCAAAATCATTGCCTTGGAAATTCCTACAAGTGTACAGAGAGGAAAAGGTGATGTTTTGAACATTAATGAGAAGTCATAAGAAAAGTAAATGCAGGTTTCCATGTTTCTGCATAGCATTGAATAAATGACTGTTGTAAAATAACACTCATTTAAATTTGTGTAAAACATAACTAAATCAATCAAGAGATTAAGCATAAAATAGGCTCTAGTGTTTAACCATATGTTTTATTCTTTTACTAGTTGCTAATGAGAGCATTTTATCAG
Source organism: Centrocercus urophasianus (assembly GCF_019232065.1). Lineage (NCBI taxonomy): Eukaryota > Metazoa > Chordata > Aves > Galliformes > Phasianidae > Centrocercus > Centrocercus urophasianus. Next base: position 20,311,557 of record NW_024884142.1, read on the forward strand.
ATACTGTCCTTAAGTACCATGACTGTTCACAGGAGGTGAAGATACTTGGAGCTACACTGAATTAAACCTGGATATCCAGAACTGTGCAAGAGGAAGTTTTGCAAACATGTAAAAGACATTTCTCCTAGAGCTACTTGTTACACCACCAGTTGGATTAAATATATAGCAGAGACAATAGGCAAAATTAGATCTATAAAAATTTTTGCTTTCAATGAAAACAGAGTTAGAATGAAAAAAAAAAAAAAAAAAAAAACCGACCATGGAAACCAGAAAACGATTAAGGAAAGAAAATTATTTCCTGGTTTATTTTGGTTTATTTCATTTTAGTTTTCTTTTCCCTGCAACACAGTCTAAGTTTTAAAAGCTTAAAAATGTCTTTTTGATGAAAGTGTTCAAAGTAGGTCTTAAATTTTTCTAGGATATTTCTATTTTTTTTTTTTTTTAATTAATATATTATATTTAAAGCTTTGAGCTTTTATTGTTGTTGCATTTGACTGAATTCAAAATCTTTTTCATTCTCTTTCTTTATTTTTTTCCCATGGATAAAATAAAATTGTTAGGTTGTTAAGTTAGAACTATTAACAGTTATGTTTTCCATTTTTAGGATTTGCTGAGTCAACAAACATAAAAATCATTGCATACAGATGTATACATAAATACACATGAAAATTATATTCAAACATTCTGAAAAATAAAACAAAATAATTTTAAAAAACCCACATTATGTTATCCAGAAAACTATTCTGCAGGTACTTATTTTACGGTAACATACTGCTAGCAAATGGCGTAATGTCAAATCTACCTGCCCTCCTTCTTTACTCCCTAGGCCTGTTCTCTCTTTCTCTGCCTCCTCCCTCCACTTCTCCACCTCCTTTTGAATTGGTGAGAATAATTAACTTTGTAATATGTCTCACAGGATAGCAGAACAAAGTCTTTCTGGATCAAATGATAAAACCCTCTGGGAAGTGAACGTGCAGCTGAGAATTAGGTTACATGACCATAAAAAAAAAGTTGTTTTTTTTTTGTTTTTTTTTTTAAAGTGTGTGTAAAGGGTAAAGAACAGACACAGGGAAAGGCGTTTACTTGCTCTGCATGGTTCCAAGGCTTAGGCCCATCAGCAACATTTCTTGACATAGCAATGATGATATAGATGTATCATCATTGTATGTTTTCCGAATACCTATGAAAGAATGCACATAGCTTTTGTAAACATAGAAGAAATGACAGAAAACGTAGATGTTGCAGTTAGAGAAATGATTTAGAGGGCATGGTGGTGATGGATTGATAGTTACACTACAAATCTTAGAGGTTTTTTGCAAGTTAAATGATTCTATGATTCAGTATATGCTTTTAAAATTCTAGCTTTGCCTTGCCTTGCCTTGTCTTGCCTTGCCTGCCTCACCTCGCCTTCTTGTATTTGTTTCCTCTCCTCTCCTCTCCTCTCCTCTCCTCTC
>NW_024884142.1:20314058-20384673 GCF_019232065.1 Centrocercus urophasianus
TCCTTCCTTCCTTCCTTCCTTCCTTCCTTCCTTCCTTCCTTCCTTCCTCATCTCCTGAACTTTTGCCTAGAATAATAAACTATTATTCTATTAGTGGCAATTATTTAATTTTAGTTTTTGAGTTTTAAACAATTTTGTGTTCTTTTCCCCTTCCTTATATTCCCTTGGTGATTCACTGGGGAATTCATGACCAGACAAGCAGACCATGTCTCTTATGATGTTGAAACTGTTTTCTGGGTAAGTTAAGAATATAAATTCTGTCAAACTGACCTGGACCTACCTTCCTTTCATCTGTTAGTCTGGGCAATCAATTTCCAGCTGAATATCAGAGGAACAAGGTCTCAGAATATTTCCCAGCAAGTCTTGCATGTCTTCAAATATAGTCAGTCACTGATGCAACCCTGGATGTAGTGAAGGGGTAATTCTCTCCAGTTGTTACCAATGGAACCCAGATTTTAATTCTCTTAATGCCTAACTGAAATCTTCAAACGCAAGACTGCAAAACTTCCATTCATGTAAAGCTGCAAATGTTGTGAATATACTGAAGAAAGTACAATGTTTCATGCTCTCTCCAAGACTTCAGTAATCTGGACAGCAACAAAAGCATTCGTTCAGCTCAGGAGTCATCACAGCCAAGTGGCCTTCAGTAGCCTTCACAAACACACTGCAAAATTTTTCCTGAAACTTAAAACTTTGATCAGTTCATAACCTGCCTTTGCGAAGTATTCCTTCTCAAGAGATTTCCCACTTCTGCATCACCACAGTCAGAGAAATATTACTAGGAAAATGACATGGAGATCAATTTCCTCTCTTAATAATCACCAGAAGCTGTTTCTATGTCTGCATTTTTAGGCGTATCTTTATGCCTAAACTAGACAGCTAGCTTTTATTTTTTATTTTTTAATTATTATTATTGTTTTAAAAACTCTTGCTAATAGATAATTATTTCAGTTATCTCTCTAGCTTTTTGTAACTAGATGGAACTCTTGTGTTTAGTTCAAAACCCTTAAGACCTTAATGCATCCTATGCAATGATACCAACAGCTTACAAGAGAGAATAAAGTTAGAAAAGTATTTAATGTATTTCTAGGTGTCTTCATTGCAGTATTGCAGCTAAAAACAAGGAGGAAAACTGCCATCCTGTGATCAGACAGCTCTCCATGGAACATCATCAAGATAACCAGGCTTCACTGTCAGTCCAGAGACTGCAGTTTGCCTTGGGAGATGGATTACTGGTCTCATTATCCTTGTAAATGTCTTGAGGCAACTGAAAGTCAAAGAATTGCTGCTCTTTAAGTAATACACTTTTAGGAAAATACCTGTGACTGTAGTGCCTAAGCATCCTGAGGAAATTGTTTCCTCAAGGGGCTACCTTGTTACCTTTGTGACTGTATTCTTGAGTTCTAGCAAGGAGGTTGAGCAGGAGCATAGATGATAAAAGGATGTATAGAGGAATCAGGATCCTGTCCCTTTGAAATGCATCCCTTTTTATGAATAAAATGACCCAACTGTAATTAATTTTAGGGCTTATTAAAAAAATTATTTGTTCAAAATTATAGCAAAATACACACAAAAATGGAGTAGATTTGCAAGGGTGCAAAGTAATTTGAAAAAAATGTACATATATTCCTGTGTGTAGGAAGTTTCTCATTTATCACTTCAACAACTTTAATTTTACTAAAAATATGTAATACTTATCTATAGATAAATGCTTTCAAATAAAGAAGTCTGAGTTGGACAGGAAAAAAAATGGAAAGCGTTTCAGGAAAAAAAAATCTTGAAAAATTTATTTTGAAAGTTTTACCAAAAATTCTTCTCCCTTGGAGAGCAGAAGTTGTGACTTATATGAATAGGTATCTACACTAGGAATTAATAACACTGATTCTTTTTTATTTACATTTCCAATGTAAATACACTGATATATCACCCACTTTCTAGGACCCTCATGTAAATTATGAGCCCATAGTCACTCCAGTGTTTTTGTAAATGAACAATTCTTTTTAAATGTAAATGTGAAACCAGATCTTTATATGGAAGTCACTGATCTATTTCATAAACTTTTGTCCACAATTGCCCACATTGCAGTTATTTTTTAGATTTTCAAACCTCAGACATGGTGTTAACCACATTGATTTAAGGAGGAAATACATCCAGGAGAGTGAATGCAATGATGACCTGTTATCTGTAGAGATGCTAGAAGTAGGTCCCTTGCTGCTCGTAAAATGAAGTTTTATATCCAGTTTCCACAGAATTTTTTACTACTATGGGATACATATTGTGACCATAATTTCTTGATAATTTGCACTGAAGCACCAAATTTGTCTGTTTGTTTTTAATTGTTTGTTTGTTTTCCCTTCATTTTCTTTGTTCTTATTAACTGCTGAGGGCATTAGAAAGGAAACTTCAGCTTTTCTTTTAATACATCTTCATATCTGTTCTGCTCCCACATACCCCTAGTCCTTCTGAACTACCTTGGGTAGATTGGCAGCTGAGATTTCAGGCAAAACCTTTCCAGTTATAATTCCTATGGCTTCCTAGGCCCACTGTCTCAAGGGCATTTTTCATCTCTGCTGAAGAGCACTTTCCCACATAACTGCTGAAACACATGTCTCGCTGCAATTTATAGGAGGGAGAGGAGGTTCTTTTAATATCTGTATACCCGGTGTGAGATTAAGAAACAATGGTTCAAATGTTGGTCCAACCAGTTCATTGTAAATCCTTATCAGGGAGATGGGGAAGGGAAGGAGGGCGATAGAAAAGATTGGAAAGAAGCAAGAATCCTGTAAAGTGGGAATAGTCACCACCAGGATCCAGCAGCGGTCCTGTTGCACGATGTTTCAAAGGTCCGAGGCAAAAGCAGCAGGGGAAGAGCAGCAGGGGAAGAGCAGCAGCAGTGTGGCTGGCCTTGGGCAGCAAGCAGGTAGCAGGAAGAAGTTGCAGAGCCAATCTGGTACGAAGCAGCAGGACTCAGGTAGCAGGCCCAGGAGAGTCCATCAGCATGCAGGAATTTGGTAGTGAGGAATCTGATGGCAGACACCTTTGTTCTTCTTCGGCATCGTGGTAAGCGCAGAGCAAGTCCAGGAGGGAGGGATGGCAGAAATCTCTTCTTCAAGAGAAGTCTGTTGCCAGAAAACCTCTACTCTTCTTCATGAGGAATCTGTTGCCAGAAAACCTCAACCTCACAGTTACAGGTCCCCTTTTTATCCTTCTTCTGCCAGCCTATGTGACATCCTAGGTGCTTGAGCAAGAGTTGTGTGAGTACCCCTGAGATGGCCATCTTCCTCGAGATAAGCCCAAAAGACTGCTTCACAACCATTAAGCTGTGGCTTATCTCTCTCATTGCCCCCCGCCTTGTCCATCTGTGTTCCTCAGACAAAGGATTTCACAACTCTTGCTCAGGACTTGCTTGGACTTGTTCATCTATGTCCCCAGCAAGCTTTGAGACAATGATGTAAAAGAATAATCTCTTACAGCACACTTCATGGAACTTAAATGTAAGAGTTTGATTCATAAACTTACACCTTTTTTCAAATCCCAGACAAGTTCCTAAACTACAAAAAAATTACAGAATAGTCAAAGAGGTTTTTCACTCCATTGTTAAAAAAATAAATAAATGATTTGAAATCAGAATTGAAGGACTGATGTATGGTCTTAATTCTGGATAAACAAACTGTGCCTTAACAACTGAATGAAGTTGTAAATCAGGAGCCATACTTTAAAAACAGTTCAGACATCAGAGATGATTTTTTGTTTCTGTTTACAGCTTAAATAGTAGGTTGCCTAAAGGATCTGAGTTTGATAAGTGATTTTTTCCTTATTTCTTTTCCTGAAATTAGCTGTTAAATTCTGTCTAATGGAAATATTTAAGATTAACACCTCACTTCACAATAGTAACTGCTGGGATAGTCCTCAGAGGTCACACTGGAGTTACAGCTATCTTTTGACTAACTCAGATGTGTTTTTCACTTGGTGTACTTTTGCTGTGATTCCCAATATAGGAGTAAATCTTACTACTATGTTTAGAAGAACATCTGGATATCTAAGTCAGTACAGTATGTTTCATTTGGGGAAGTAGAACTCTTAATTTCAGATACTAGAATTGCCACAATGTTTAATCTCCCAGTTTGCATTTCAAGGAATTCAAATCTAAATTCCCTATAGTGAAATATTTGCACAATAACATTTGTAAGATTCAAGACTATACAGAAGATATATGCTATAAGCTCTCACTTGGACTGAAAAGTATCTATAAATACATGCCTTTTTCTGTCTTGGACAGAATCTTAGAAGAAATGAGAATTAAAATTGTCTGGTGTTCAGCTATGCCACTTTGCTACTCAAGACGTCATACCTACTTTGAAATCTGCAGTAATTCCAATCCAGTAACAACCAACAATGTCATTACAAGGAACAACCCTAGGAAAGAAAAGAACTTCTACCACCGTGTTATAGGAAAACACTGTGTGTCTCATTATGTGTCTTTGTGACTTTGTTAGGAAGAAAAATGTGTATATAAGTCTGTATGAGAAAATAATCTTTCATAATTTTCTAAAGGATAGCTATGAACACCGAGGCCTCTCATATATACTAAAGGATTCATCCTGGCCTCAAAGTTATTGAGGAGTTTCCATTATTTGGCTTATTAATATCCTTAAAGTTAAGTCTTTGTAAATACAGTACTTTGGTGTGTGAAGAGGAAGGGATTAAGAAGAGCAGAAAAATAGCTGTTCTGACAGTAAGAAGATTTAAGCAGAAACTGTTAAGTGGTAAACTGTGAGAAACCATCCTTGTGTCTGTAAATCCTATACACTAATCAGAATAAGTTCACAGTCTGCCCCAGGCTATCTTATTCATAAAGTGTAGACCCAAATGGGCTTTCACATCCTTCAATTACAGGGCTGTAACTATAATGATTGCTAAAGGTTATCTGAAGTTCAAGAATAAAATGTCGAATTTTTAGAAAACTTGAATACTTATATCTGATTTTGGACATTAAGGATTATCAGAAATCAGGAAAAATTAGAATGCAACTTGTCTAGTCTGAAATTAATTCAATTGGATTACCTTATCAAGAACAGGGAAAAAGAATATCATGACAATAGACATTTAGAATGCAAGGTACTTTTTCAGCCTCCATCTGATTGCTGCTTTATGAAGTGCATCTGCAGCAAAAGAACTTGGAAAAAATGTCAACATCAGATTTGCTAACTTGTATCTTTAAAAAATGAATTGATACATACAACTTCTGTGAAAATCAGAGTTTACTCAAAATTGCTGTTATCATTTAACTGGAAAATTCTGATAGATGGAAAATTCTTAAAGGCTGTTATAGGGCTGGGACAAAGCTGGTCAAAACCAGACTGTGGGGATACCACGAATCTAGGCTCCCACTTAGTAAAAAAAAAAAAAAATACTGAAGAATATGCACTGAGCAAGAATTTCAGAAATACCACATAAGGTTTTAAATTCACTAATCTGGTTCAATTTTTAAAATGCTGTTCTATTAAATCTATCTCTTTTGAATCAATAATTAAAGCCCAAATAAAGATAAAATAGAATGGATCTCCTCCTCTTCCTTAAACCACTAAATGTCTTAGGTAACAAGCTATTGTAAGAAAGATATCTTAGAACGGTTTTTAGTAAGAGACTTGAAATCTTGGTTTTCTCTCAGAGGATAACAGAAAAAATGTTAAAATCTAGTCACAGAAAGAGAAAATAAATTGTGTTCATCTCAAGTAAAAAGTAAAACAATTGTCACCTATAGTTTCTTGAAGTGGTCTGGAAAATATTTTAGTAGAAAATTTCATCAAATTTCTGCATAGTCTGCCTAAATTTAAAAGTGTCCTCAAATAGTCAATAATCCTTCACCTAATAATGAGGTTACAATCTGGTGCGCAAAAAATGACAAGAACTTCTAAATCTTTTGCTTCTCAACTCACTGATATTTTGTGGAGTATACATCCTTCTACTTTATGCAATATACTTCAATGTCAAACCAATTTCAGACTATTATCTTATGGGTATGTTAAGATAGAAATTTAAATTCTTATAGTGTTTAGAAATTTTATGATTTGTATATTTAATTTTGTGGTCAAATTACATGTTATCCATGATATTCCAATATCCTTCCAATATTTGAAAGGAGTGTATAAATAGGAGTGGGAATGGCTGTTTACAGGGGTGGATAGTGATAGGACAAGGGGGAATGGTCTTAAACTGAGACAGGGGAAGTTTAGGAGGAAGTTCTTCACACAGAGGGTGGTGACACACTGGAACAGGTTGCCCAAGGAGGTTGTGGATGGGATGGGTGCACATAGCAGGGAGGTTAAAGCTGGATAATCATTATGGCTCTTTTCAACCCAAGCCTTTCTATGATTCTATGATTCTATGATTTGAGAAAATTTGAACAAAATATTGAAACATTTTCTAATTATAACAGTTTATAAGACTTTGACACTGTTAGACAAATATAGGATGATATGTAGTAAAGTTGCCACCTGCTCTATTTGTTATTGTAATGATAATTAGAGAAAAAACAGTTTGTGGAAGAGTTCACAGACTGCTGAAAAAGTTAATATCGGATCATAAAATGGAGTATTTTCTCTGTTTTCTTCAATTAGTCTTTTTGCAGTCCTTGAGGCTCTTTATGCATATTTGTACATCTTTTCTATTGAAACACAGATGAGTCTGATGTGCAACAGTGTAAGAACATAGGAGGGAGAGGTGAGCCTTGCTCCAAACATGTCAGGATCAGAATACAGGACCTGTCACAGAACTGTCCTGTTACTTTGTTCTTTCTATCAGGTTGAGCTAGAGCAGCTGAAGTGCTCTCTGACCATAGCTTAGAAAAACCTAGGGAGAAACACTTTCTCAGTAGTCATCAGTGACTATCTGTTGTGGGGGAATAAGAGAGTCCAGTAATGCTGATAAAAGCCAACTAATACCAGTCAGCCTGTACCCAGGGAGCATATATCCTAAACACTTCTAGCAAAAAGTGGTTTATGCACGGAAATTGCAAAGTATGGTGTACATTAGGTAGAGAATAGAAGGGTCTAAAGGTATCACCCAGCACATGAGAACTGTCTTAGGTGGAATGTTTATATAATGCAAGGAAGTTGACCAGTGCCAGAGGAAAACAAAAAATCCATAAGAAATTATTCCATTGGTGCTCCAGTTATATTGTAGAAAATTCTTCCCTGATCCAAATACAGTGGCCAATAATTCCTGCAAGCAAAATGCAGCAAACAGGATCAAAGTGACTGTAAATAACTGTAGGAGTTCTAATCTTCAACTTAATGTATATACCAGAAAAAAAGTCCCCTTCCTTTCCTTTAGACTAAGCATAAAGGGCTTGACTGGGAGAATCTTTTCCTCTGCTTGATATGCTGCTCTTCCTGAAGATACATTACAACATTTTTTGAAAAAGCAAAATAAGAATATGAAAGGACTTACGTATCAGCAAAGTATATCACTGTCAAAAGACAAAAGGGTAAAGGAAAAACTGTATGTCATCATTTTTGCAGTCTTCTATTCAGCTAAGGCAGACTGGAGTTAATTAGACTGTTTTCAGGAGTGAATTGAGACAGGTAGCTCACAGAGGGTATTGGTTTCAAAATGTTATTAAGGTTGGATTCATGCTGGCTTTCTCAGTTATGATGTGCCATTCTAAATCTTTAGTTTCTAATAAAATAGGAATTGCAGTCACAGCAATTGCAGGAACAGATTTTCAAACATAAAGCAAAATCTTGCACTTCCCTAGTCACAGCTGTGTATTGCTGAATCTAGTACTGTGTACATGTGAATTGAGATTTAAAAAAAAAAAAAAAAAAGAAAAAAAAAAGAAAAAGAAAACAATTTAAAAAACCAAAACAATAACAAAAAAAAAAAAAAAAAAAAAAAAAAAAAAAAAAAAAAAAAAAAAAACCAAACAGTATGGACTTTAAGAACTCTTTGGGAAACAGCATTCTAATGGACAATCTGGAAATTCATACTTGAATTCCACGTAGAAAAGGAACTGTCAGCACAAACCTATTGTAGAGGACAAGAACGTGCCAAAAAATCCTCACAAGAAGCTATGGATTCAGAGAGGGGCTGACAGGCACCTTTCTCCCTTGCCAGATGTCTGCATTTTTCAGACAGCTAGCATTACACCAGAGAATCTCACAGTCTCCTCAGGAAACCTCTAGGGCAGTGCTGAGCACATACGGTGAGCATATACTAACCACATATACTGAGCAGTGCTAGGACTGAATGGATGTGGGAGAGAGCAGGTGGCCAGATGAGGAATTGAGGGCACAGCACTCATTACAAGACTATGGCTATTAATGTAGGGTCTCTGTACTTTCTGAGTCTGTCTTGAAGGATAGCAATCCCATAACAGTCTGAAACATTCTCACATGGATATTCGTTTACTGAAATGATACCTCCCATCCAATGACTTCAGCAGGGTTTATTTAAGCTGCTGTTCAAATCAGGGCTTTTTTTGTCTGTGCAGATTGCCTCGTAGAACCATACTGGAATGGCTTGGGCTGGAAGGGACCTCAAGGATCATCAAGTTCCAAATTCCCCACTGCTGGCAAAGCCAACAATCTCCACATTTAATCCTAGACCATGCTGCCCAGGTTCCCATCCAAACCTGGCCTTGAACACCTTCAGGGATGGGGCTCCACAACCTCTCTGGGCAGCCTGTTCCAACACCTCACCACTCTTATAGTAAAGAACTTCCTCCAGGTGAGCCATCTTCTGCCGACCAGCTCCTCAAGCAAATAATAATCATGACTGAAACATAAAATGGCTGTGGAGAATATATTTGCTGAAGTATAAAATAGAAAAGAGAAGACAAAAATGGAACTGGAAAGTAAGTCGTGGAGCATGCTATGTATGACTGAGATTCAATGTATGAAAGAGATGCATACTGATGTTCATCTGTGGCTCATGCTGACTATTTGCTTACTATTCCAAGATAGCAGATAGTCACAGCCAGCCCAGAGTTGGCCAAATCTGAAGCAGCAACATCCTGGAAATACAATCATATCTTACCTCTCTGTGAGGGTGATTAGCTTGGGATCAGCATCTGATGCTCAACTCAGTAGAGACAGTGAGACTTCAGGGCATGTACAGTATCAAAGCTTTGAATGTTTAGATAAGTTTTCATGTAAATGCATCCATATCCCTAATGCTTATCACTTTTGGAAGGATTTTCTTGGTTTCTCTGTTGGGCGTATGCACCTAAATCTACCTTATTTGTACGTTCATTGCTCTGTGCTATTTGGTTTTTATCTATAGGAACTTGTTTATAGCCTTTAGCTACTCTGTGTGTCATTGGGAGCACAAGAATTTAGTTTGGGGCTTACAAAACATGTCTATATCACATAATACAGTGCATGAATTAACTCCTGATCTTGGCTTGAATGAGCAACATCTGAAACTTGAATAGTTGTAACTGTCTCAATAATGAAAGATGAGAAGGGCCCCATATGTAAAAGTAAAAAGGCAAGAAGGCTTCACAGTGACTGAGAATAAGGGGGGTGATGGGGATAGTTTATAGAAGTAAGAATGCAGAACTTGTTAGAAAAACAAGTGATGGCAGACACTGGGTCTGGGATAGTGAGGGGGATGAAAGCCATAAAGATAAGGGTCTGAGAACAGCCCGAGGACATTTGGCAGGGAGGTGATTAGATGTCCACAGAGGTAAAAGAAACTGATTTGGGGGGGGATTCCTCCCCAAAAGGTCAGAAGTTTCCAGCGAAGAAGACAACGAAGCTTTCGTGAGGAAGACGACAAATCTTCATCCCACGACCCACTGTGCACATGCAAGACGGGAGGATCTGCATGCTAATTAACTCTCAGGAGTAATGAATATGTATCCAAATTTCAGGAAAACTGCTGGCTATGTATTAGTGCAGCCTATATCTGTAGCACACTTTTTCCTGACAGTGTGCAAGTTAGGTGGATCTATCCCTCTTGTACCCAGCGTATGTGCACGGCTGAATAAACCCTACCTGCTTTGTAATCTTACTTGGGTTACGGAGTTTGATTCTGCACATCAGTAACAGCCATTAGAATACTCAGCCAGGATATTTGTTCCCTTCTAAGTGTTTCCCAGACTCAAAATCTACAGTATTAATTTTCTCTATGATTTTGAATCCAAATGATAAGATGACTGTTTTCCATCTATGAGTAGCTTACTGTGGCATCTTAACGAGTGCAGGTACTAGAAAATAAAACTCATTAATTTTTTTTATTTTTATTTATTTATTTATTTATTTATTTATTTATTTATTTATTTATTTATTTATTTATTTATTTTGCGATGCAGTTACTTAGATTTGAGCTTTTGTACACTGTTTATAATTTTTAAGCACTTCAAAAGGAACAATATAATTTTCCAAAGTGGAAAATACTGTCCAATTGCCATATACTGTGAACGACATTTACTAAAGTGAATGATGAAATAATGACTTACTTAGTGTATAAATAAAATTAATCTTCATTGTATTTAAAGTCAGACTATGTAACATCATTGAGGCACATTCAAAGACACGCAAACTCTAGACGTAGTCAAAATGTAAGATAATCATCAGTAGTACATTTTTATTTTAGTTCTGCCTTTTATCCATAGCACCTTTTCAGAAAATGAACTGTCAGAAAATGATCGCGTAGCTCAAATTTTTTTTTTACTCTTCTTATATCTGCAATGTATCTCGGGGCCAGATCTTTTCATTGCAGATGGAAGGGAAATTATTTCTCCCCCAGTTGCCTGTGTGGCTCTCTCATAGCTCAGTTTCCCTAGCAGCAGAAATAATAGTAGATATGTGCTTTAAGAGTATAAGAACATATTTCATTTGTTATTTTCACAGAGGGGTTAAAGAAGGAAAACTAGAAAGGTATAGGGAGTAAACAGATGTAACATGTTTAATTACTAGCCTGAAGCTTGAAACAAGTGAATCTATTGTTAGTGTTGGTCTCCTAGTATAACCTAAACAAAATTTAGACCAAATTATTTACACATACATGTAAAAATGCAAAATGTTTATAGTGAAAACACACTCCCTTCAGTTTCATCTTCAAAATAGCTGGTTCATGAGAATTATGAAAGGAAGTGTTAATTACTTCAGAGAAAAAGAGAAAGGGAAATAAGCAGTATGGTGACTGTAATGAACAGGAGCAGCCTCAGAAAACTTGGAAAAGTTGGCAGTGCTACAGAAGACTTTTATTAATTACCAGTTTCTCAGGCATGTGTATCCAAAACTGAGATTGTAGAGAAAATTATATTTACAACATGAAAATATTGTAAATAAGAATATTTGGACTCCATATTCCAAAAGTGTAGTGGTAATCTGCAGCTGTCTTAGACAGATGATATTGCACTCAGAGGGAAGAAAATAACAGCAAAGAGGTAAAACTCCACAACATCTAAAAATATTTACAAATACTTAACAAGAGAAATATTTTTTCAAGTTTTTTGTTTGTTTTTTATTCATTTATTTTTTTTAATCTGTGAAAATCAGGTGCAAAATACAATCCATTGCAATTATAAGGTTTCAGAGTTAATTTTAATACTCATAATCAGAAGAAAATAAAACACAAAGCACAACATGTTCTGTATATAAAAACTTTTAAATACATTTTATTAAAAACTTATTTTATTTTATTTTTAATATTAATGTTATTACTGTGAAGCAGTAGATTTTAGCTGATTCAACCGTATATACATTACAGAAATTTTGTGGAATTATGTAATGTAAATGTTACAGAAGGTCAAAATAATTGGAATATGTGATAGACTGAAGCAGGTGGACTATTTTAACATTAAATTAAAAATTCTTTTTCTCCTTCCAGCTAAGGAATCAAATCAATGTGCTAGATGTAAAGGTCACAGTAGCATCTCCTGAAGAAATGTGCTATAATGTACATTGATCTTGTGATTTTTAGAGATCAGTGTACATAATATTTATACACACTTTATCAAAGTGTCTATGATACATGATCAAACAGTCACATTAAAAATGTATAAATTCGAAATAAAATTGCTGAAGTGTAAAGCTGTTGGATTTCTGAGATTTCAAATTTTTCAAGATTTGATTTGTCCAAATATTCTAGTGTGGAAAAATATCTGTTTTAATGTTAAAGTATAACATAAAATGAAATGTTGTTTATGAAATGTTATCAAGAAATATGTTTTATATCATAAAATATAACATCAAAATCATCTGGTTCTGTGGAAAGATACGGTAGATGAATATCATGTTGACAAGAGCAGTCATGAACGTACATTACTCAGAATATACTGAAAAGCACTTGATTTCTTTACTCTCTCCCATTTCTCTTTGTTTCTGATTCAGAAGACAAGAATATCATGTAACAGTTTGCTCAATAGTCTACTGAGTGTGAGAGTGAGAGATCACAGTTTTAATTGAACTCGCTTCCTATTATGGCATCCATTATTTTTAATGAAACTTTTGTCTTAATATCATGATCATATTTGCCTGGAGAGCATGTATAGTACAAACAGAGCTAGAAGAATTGAAAAAGAGAGAAAGAATTGCAAAAAATACATAGTTAAGTTGTACATAGAAACTCCTGATTATGAAGTGTGGTAGAATAACAGTTCTTTTGCTCATTCACACCACATAGATAGTAAAGTCAGGTCCTTTGAATCAGAGATGGGACATAATATCTCAGCCAGTAGTCTGGAGAACAACTGTCTCTCTTAGGAATTCAACACTTTTTTCTATACCGAGTTCAGAATCAGCAAACACTTTATTTTCACTTTTTCACTTCATATTTGATAATTTGGTAATGAAGAGATAAACAAAAGATATATAACAGATGTTATATTCCAAGTGTAGAAAGAATTGTTTTAAGTTTTGCCCTAAATGGATAGGCTCAGGTAAAGTAGTAGACATTGTAAATGTGACAGATATCTGGGAGGTGTCATGTAACATGCATTTTTTCTTTGTTACTGCTGTTTCTAAGCTGTTAGGGTTGCTTAGAGTTATAGGAGATGGAAACAAAAATGCACAACAACTTTAAGAAGAATAAATAATAGTTCAATGAAAACGGAACAATTTGGACATCAAATTGCAAGTTCAAATCTCCACAGACGAAGAGGGTTTTTTTTGTTTGTTTGTTTGCTTGTTTGTTTAAGTGGAAATCAGCTTACATATTTTCCAGGATAAGTAAACAAGATTTTTCTGTTAATTAAAGAATTACATAAACCAATGTACCAAAAAATAAATATCAAGACTGGTCCGAAAGTACTGCCTCCCATTTTATTGTATTAGCACACAACATTAGAGGCAGATGTAGGTGCTATGGCAGTAAAGGTTAAACTCTCCCACTAATATTCTGCTATATTTTGTTGCCACTTGACAGATAGCAGCAGAGGGGCAGTCTGACAAAATGGCATCTGAAATCGAAACATATATGAAGCAAAGATGTGTCATTGAATTCTGTGGAAAAGAAATGCACCCACAGACATACATTGATATTGCTGAATGTTTATGGAGACCAACCAGTGGATGTGATAACAGTGAGGCAGTGGGTGGTGCATTTCAGTAGTGGTAACAGTGACAGTAGGCCACCTCCACTGATGAAGATTTTTACAAGCGTGACATACAGGTTTGTTTATCCCTGGTGAAAATGCAAAACTAATAGTGATAACTATGTTGGAAAACATTGTTTTGTAGCTGAAAATTTGCTCTATCACATAGCTTTGTTATATACTTTGGAGTTCCTGTAGAAATAAAGAGGAGATATTACTTTTGGAACAACCTATGTATTACAGTGCTCCAATGTGATTATTCTCATTTTATTAAGAACTGACAACTTCTGCTCTCCTGTGTGTGACTCCATTACTATAGAGTGCAGAATTTTGAAGCTGGCTATGGAGCACCCCTATACTTGCCAGAAGAGGTAGCTTACTAAATAATTTCAACACATGAGGCTTCAAATTCATATGAAAATGATCATGTTTCTTGTAAGGTTTTACAAGAATGAACAATGAAGAATTCAAAAATTCTAGTGGTTGAAGTTTGACTTATATTGTTAGAAATGTATGATACTGAAAAATATTTTTTGCTGAACATAGCATGAGGTTCATTTTATGAGATGATTGCAGTGTTTTGGGGCAAAAATATTGAGAGACAAAAATGTCTGCCCTTACGGTTATACAGTGGGAATAGAGTACCAAGATGGCTTGAATCTCACTTTCTTCTCCAAAATCACAGGACTTCTAAAGAATTCTAGCAGTCTTCCATAGTGGTTAAAAACATAGCCTGAACATGAAAGTATTATCATAAAATTATTTTTAATTACATATTTGGTGGATGTAGAGTTGTAGCTCACTGTATGGACAACAGACAAGGGCCTTTGTAATCTTTTAGATGCCAGTTTACTAACTGCTGTCCACACTATCAGAAGATGTTCTGAACATTTCAAAGAAATGTTCAGAAATTTCAATACAGATTACAGATGCTGCAATTTTTCATTTCTGTTATTGATCACAATAAAATATATGCTTTTAGGGGATTGGGCATGGGCAAACAAAACAATTCCTTGAGTACTGTGGTTTTAGAGAGAAGTACATATCAAAAAGATCTTTAGCAGTATATCTTGATTCATGCACAGATGTGCATGAGAATAGGTCATATTAGACAATCTGCTGAATAGTGTAGCAATTTACATGTGTATGTACTATTGACTAAACTATGTGATTTTATGCTTTTATGTGATTGAAGGACTGTTCAAAACAGTTGAAAGCTGTAGAAAATATTTTTAACTCTGACACTGTTTTTGTTTCACAGGGCAAGATACTTTACAATCAAGATCTTTTACTGAAAGTGGAAAATGTATAAAAGCGCAAATACATGAAAATAGACAGAGAGTAAATTGAGAACATCTGTCCATTTCAGATCACGGATTAAGCTCTGTCAATCAGCAAGCTGTTTGATGGCTGCACTGAGAGTACAGTGCATTAGCATGGAGTGCTCTTGGCAAAGCAGTTGAGCTGAACTAGGGTTGTTGTCCTTTGGTCACCAGGATAAGAAGATGATGCTGTCTTTCCTTCCTCCCAGGTCTGTCACATCTATTGACAGAGTGATTCAGAAACCTACAAGCAACAATCAATATACAAAAAAAAAAAAAAAAAAAAAAAAAAAGCAGATAAAGACCTTGTACCAGTCTGCTCGTAGAAATGAAATCCAACTCTTCAAGAGTAGTTACACTGATCACATTAGTATGAACTGAGTTTTTTTCAAGATCTTCCTAAAGTCCCATTGACTACATTAGCTCATAACACCGGAAAAAGATAAAAACTGCAAGAGTCACCTAAATTTGTATATTAAAATTTTATTTGTGCTTCAACTGGAAGGAAACCAAGTGCAAATGAATTTTTTGCGAGTGTGAGACATGCAAACAACCTCTGCTTTAGGCATTCTCCAGGCTTTATCACAAGCAAACCATTTATTCCACATACACAAAACATGACTCTCGTTAAAATAACTAAACTGTCAACATTTATGTCTAAGTGCTAAGGTTATTAAATTCTTGGTCCTATAAAGGCACTCCTGGGACAAGCTGCCAAGGACTCTCTCCTTCTATGGAGATGCTCAAAACCCACCTGTATGTGATCCTAAGCAATGTGCTCCAGATGATTCTGCTTAGAGCTGGGGATTAAACTAGGTGATCCTAAGTGGTTCCTTACAACTTCAACCATTCTGTGACTCTGTGTGATATTTTGAGAATCCTCTTAAATTAGTGTTATTATCTATATTATTATTCCAGTGTACTTGAACAATGTAGTGGGAAGCAGAGATTACAAAGATTTCTTGTTCTTTCTTTTCTCTTTACACTTTCCTGGAACAGTTTATCATGACTGAATCAGAATGGGAACAGTTTGTAATATTGTTTTGTAAAAAGCCACTGACCTTGATAGAACGTCTTGTGAAAGAGAGCTGAGCTTTCTGTAAAATATAAGAGAGAGGGCATTGAGTAAATTTCCTATACAGAAGGAAGTGACCACAGATGCTTTTTCTACAGCAGATCATACAAGCAATATCTTCCAATTTAGTATTTTGAATTTGGCTTGAAAAAGATATTAAAAATATTAACCCTGTTCTGCTCTCATGCAAGTAAATATTCTATTTTTCTACTGGGAAAAAAATCTAGCAGGTAAGAAATTAAAATATGAATCTAGTATTCCTGAACATGTTACTTATACACACCTTATGCCAAATTATCATTTTAAAAAAGTGCTTTCAAATCAGTTGCAAAGAAGCAAAAATGAAAGGAAAGTCTTTATTCAGCACATTAGGTGTGATTAAGGGTGATGCAAATCCTCATCTTCAATCAGCCATTTCAAAATTAATCATAAAGCAAAAAACTACAAAAGCTGGCCTGGTTCTCATTACAGTGCCATTAGCAAAAAAAAATTGCCAACTGAAGTGCAACCGTGCTTAGTTAAACAAGCTGCTAGATTAGAATTAGTATTTTCAATATGTGTGTTATTCAAGGGTAACATTCTGAATGTATGCAATTATCATAAAATCATAGAATCATCACAGAATCATAGGATGGCTTGGGGTGAAAGGGGCCACAAGGATCGTTAAGTTCCACCCACCCTGCCACAGGCAGAGCTGCCAACCACAAGATCATTGGAAGGAAGGATACATGACGTATTCAGTTAGTTTCCATTAAAGAGAAAGCAAATGTGAGTTACAGACTGAAAACAGTAAAAAGAGGAGTTTGAATTGTCTGTATTTGATCACTTCTTATTTGAAGAAAGGAAAGGAATGCAGCAGGTAATTTGATAATCATTTTAAGTCCAGAGACATTTATCTAAGCTGCTGTCTCTGTTTTGACTCCACTGCTGCAGGAGAGGGTCAAATGAGAAAATACAATTCTCACTGGAGAAAATACCTGTTTTACTACAACAGTACATTTTTCAACTGGAAAATCTCTCTTCTCTTAGGTGTGCAACCAAGTGAATTTATAATATACTTCTTTGATTCTTATCAGGATTTTATTTTTAATTCATTTTTTATCTGTTTGGGGCACATCTAGAATATCTCCCTAATAAAATTATAATTAATTATGCTAGTTATCTAAATGTCAGTATTTTGAAAGCAAGTTGATAAACTCAAATCCTACTTGAAAAATCATACAAACCAAATAAAACCAAGCATAAAATAAAACCTCTTCAACAAATAGGAATGTAGCCCCATTTTTATTTTTAAAGTTCCAGAAAATGAATGAATGGCCTTGATAATACTTTCATTTAAAATAAATAGAAAGAGATTTTTTTAAAAAATTTCTTTTTCCTAGATGATTCTCCATAATTTGCTGCTAATTTCTTATGTTTCATTTTTTTCTATAGGACTACACTATTTACACTGCGTTATATTTTCTATAGTATTAATGCATCATGATCTTTGTAGTCTGTGGGGACAGGAGAAGGGGAAATGGCCGTAAACTTGAGCATTGGAAGTTCCATACCAATATGCAAAGGAACTTCTTCACAGTAAGGGTGACAGAGCACTGGAAGAGACTGCCCAGGGAGGCTGTGGATTCTCCTTCTCTGGAGATATTCAAGACATGCCTGGACATCTATCCGCTATAGTGGGCCTGCTTTAGCAGGGGAGTTGGACTAATGATCTCTAGAGGTCCCTTCCAACTCCTATAATTCTGTGATTCTGTGATTCCTGGTGGCAGAAATATTTCTGCATTTGACACTTTCCTGTATGACACCCTGGTGATCAAATTGAATTAAAAAATGGATCTCACGGATGGACCACCTGCTGGATAAGGAATTGTCTGGGTGGTCAAACTAAGAGAGTTGTAGTCAGTAGTTCACTGTCCAAGTGGAGACTGGTGACAAGTGATATTCCTCAGGAACTGGTGTAGGGACCAGTGTTCTGTGATGTCTTGGTAGGCAACATAGACAGTGGGATAAAGTGCACCCTCAGCAAGTTTGCAGGTGACACTAAACTGAGTGGTGCAGCTGACATGCTAGAGGGAAGGGATACTATCCAGAGGGACCTGGGCAGGCTTGAGTGGTGAGCCCATACCGACCCCTTGAAGTTCAACAAGGCCAAGTGCATGGTCCTGCACCTGGATCAGAAAAATCCCAAGCATAGACAAAGGTTGAGCAGAGAATGGCTTGAAAGCAGCCCTGAGGAGAAAGATTTGGCAGTGCCAATTGATGAAAGATTCAGCATGACCCAGCAGTGCTTGCTTGCAGACCAGAAGGCCAACCATATCTTGAGTTGCATCAAGGGAAGTGTGACCAACATTTTGAGGGAGATGAGCCCCTTTATTCTGCAAAATAAATCTCATTTGCTTATTGTCTCATAACTTCTGGTTTCTAACATAAGCCAACATGCTTTCATCATCATCATCTCATGTTAGCAAACTTATTTCCCAGATCTGAAGAATTGAACTAATTAAGTTCCTTCCTTAATTTGAAGCTGATATGGTGTTTTACTTTAAGGAAACTGTATTCAGTTAATATTAACTTGGGTTTGTGGTTGATTTCTTCTTCTGAGAAACATAAAAACTTTTCAAATCTCTGCATACACCAAAACTAATATTATAAAATATCTGCCTAAACTGATTTAGAATTTCCTTTTGGTCATAATCCTGAGTTTAAACATCTGAAGGTGTTTGCCTTTTAAACCAATCTCTTCAGTTTTGAATTCCTCTTTAATCATAAATATGTTAATTCTCACTTCCTTTTGCCATTTTATTTCCTTCTCATACACAAAATCATAGAATCATCAAGGCTGGAAGAGACTCTTGAGATCATCAACTTGACCAGTTGACTTGACTTGATTCAGCCATCAGCTTGACCTACTGCATCTTTTCATTAACCACAACCCTCAGTGTCTTGCCTGCACATTTCCATTTGGGGAGAAAAGTAAAAGTTTTCATTGCTGCTGTATACTTTGGTGTGAGTGTTCCAATTTATTTTGAAGATTTTTATTTTATTACCATGCCCTTCGCTACATAACTGGCTTAGAGTATACCAGCTTTATTTTTCTGTTCATAACATTTCAGTTGTATAAAAATTGTACTTACTTTTCACATGATAAATGAGTGCAATTCTTGATACGAGGCTTTGATTTAAACAAATTTGAATTTGATTAATTTAAACTCTAAGAGTGACTATTTTATTTATTCTTATGGTTTCATTTGTTAAGTGCTAAGATGTTTTTGTCTTTGTTTGTTTGTTTTGTTTTTGTTTGTTTGTTTCTCTTCGGAAGAAAGGGAGGGAGTTCATTTGCTTCTAAGTGACGGGATTCAGAAGTTTCCAACAGGTCATATGGCATCTTTTTTCTTGTTCATCAATAAATTATAAATAAATAGCATAGTTGGATATATTATGTATGCTTTGAATGTCAGGTTTCATAAAAGAGTATCCTGTCTACTAAAACTGATTTTGCCTAGTGGGGAAAGAAAAGCCCTTTTCCTTTGCTTAATAACCACTGAAAATTTCAGAACCCATATGTATACAAAGTGAAAAGAAATACAATAATAATAAGTTTTTTTGTTTTTTTTTTTGTTTTTTTTTTTGTTTTGTTTTTAATGAAAATGTAAACTCTATAATGATTTTTCTGATTTTTATGAAATCATCTTATTTTGGTACATAGTTTAACACCAAATCAGTCTTTTTCCTGAATACAAAATATATTGCTATATATCTTACATGTAATACTGAATCTCAACAGTAAAACATTAATATCAACAGATAAGTGAAGAAAAATATAGCTATATGTTTTTCTCTTCATATTAGTAATATTTCATATTTTCAAAGTAAATGGTAAATACTTTCATCAATTATATAATCTAAATGGAAGCATTTCATTTTAAAAGGTTCTATGTTGTATACGAGTATGCATGTAGACATGCCATGTGTAACATATTTTTCTTAATGAAAGCTCTTTTAAAATCTCTTATTCCAGTGTCTGATGCATTGTTCAAATTTGTAATCTTGGAAGCAAGTGAACTACAGACAGCAGGGTGCTGAGTGAAGGAAGGGAATCTGTGTTGTCACGTGAACTATGTGGAAAAGCAAACAGCTTGTAAAAGCCCACAACATTTCATGAATAAAAGATAAAGCTAATTCAGAAAGGTGGTTGTGCTTTAGACTACATATTTCAAGCTTCTATGTGTAAGATTTGTCATCTTTTTAATTAATTTTTAATATTTCATGATGCAGATTTCCATTCTGCAGCAATTTTTTTTATTTATTTTTTTATTTTCAGTTTTGCTGGAATATCTCACTTTTTTTTTTCTTTTTTTTTTGTACTTACTAATAAATTTAATAAATTACTCAAAAATAGTAATGAAACACAGAAGCAGAGATAGAAGTTACTGAAATTTAGGAGTACGAAGACCACATTTCACTTACATATTTAGTTGTTCTTTGCTCCAATAATTGTGTCATTCAAATATAAGCCTATTATGTCTATTTTACCTATTTTCTAAGGGCAAATGTCCACCACAGACTATTTTCTTAAATACAAAATACATGTGCTACTACATATACTTAAACATTTAAGAAGTTATTTAATAAAGAAAATGCATCTTTTTTGTATCTTAGAAGATAAAGACTATCATTTAAGATACTGATTAATCTGCCAAAATGAAATGAGGACCCTAATTTTAATGTGTGCTCTTGCACAAAATCTCACTGGGCTCATCAACCCTGACAGATTTAGCAGGCTTCATTAACCATCAGTTAAATTAGTCATAACTTCTTAACACTATTGGCTAATTGCTTTGTGAATCTGAGGTAACTCCAGAGTATACTAAAGTTCCATATCAATACAATAATCTTATACTTCTCAGTATGATATCATACTATTTAGGTCTTGATTGATGCTTGACTGATGCTCCAGAAGTTGGAATGGATTCTATTTCATTCCTACATAGAAAAAACTGAATAGTAGAGTGAAGATTTCATATTCAGAACGAAACACAGTTTTCGCTACTCTGAAGGTCATTAAAACTGGCCAGCTGGAATTTGCAAAGTGGCTACTGTGAAATATTTCAACACACACACACACACACAAAAACAAACAAACAAACAAAAAAAAACAACCAATAAAACAAATACTGTAGAATCAAACCTAGTCAATCCCTACCTATAATATTGCAGTTGTCTTCCAACCTAATTGGCTGATGTGGCCAAACCACTCTGTAAGATGTTTGAATAGTTGTGGCAAACAGGTGAAGGCCCTAGTCATTGGAAAAAAGGTGTTATCATACCATTTTTAAAAAGGGTGAAAAAGATGACCCCAGGAACTACCAACTTGTCAATCTCATCTCTGTACCAGAGAAGATCATGGAGCAGATTCTCCTGGAATCTATGGTTAGGCACATGGAAAGCAAAGAGATGATACAAGAGGACCAGCATGGCTTCATCAAGGGCAAATCTTGCTTGACCAACCTATTTGCCTTCTATGATGGTGTCACTGCATCAATGGACAAGGGAAGAGACACTGATGTCATCTATCTCAACTTCAGTAAGGCCTTTGGCATGGTATCCCACAACGTCCTTCTCTCCAAATTAGAAAGATAGGGATTTGATGGGTGGACTGTTTGATGGACTAAGAACTGGCTACAGAATTGAGTCTAGAAAGCAGTGGTCAATGGCTCAATGTTTGGATGGAGACCAGTGGTGACTGGTGTCCCCTAGGGGGTGGTGCTAGGGCCAATACTCTGTAGTATTTTCATTAGTGACGTTGACAGTGAGGTCGAGTGCACCCATGAGGCACACTCATGAGGTTCAACAAATCCAAGTTCAAGGTCTTGCACCTGGAACAAAGCAATCCCATTACCAGTACAAACTGGTGGATGAAAGGATTGAGAACAACCCTACCAAAAGTGACCTGGGGATACTGGTGGATGGGAAGATGGACATCAGCCAGCAGTGTGCCCTCGCAGCCCAGAAGGCCAACCATATCCTGGGTTGCATCAAAAGAAGTGTGACCAGCAGGTCAAGGGAAGTGATCCTGCCCCTCAACTCTGTGCTAGTGACGTCTCACCTAGTTTACTGCATCCAGATGTGGAGTCCTCAGTACAGGAGAGACATAGACCTGTTGGAGCATGTAAAGAAAATAGCTAGAGCTCTTCAGCCTGGAAAAGAGAAGGCTTTGAGGTTACCTTACTGGAAGGTGACCCTTTCAGTATCTAAATGGGAGCTACAGGAAAGAAAGGGACGGACTCTTTAGCAGGGTCTGTGGTGATAGAACAAGGGGAAATTTCTTCAAGCTGAAAGATGGTGGACTTAGGTTGATATAAGGAAGAAGTCTTTTACAGTAAGGGTGGTGAGGCACTAGAACAGGTTTCCCAGAGATGTGATACATACCCCATCCATGGAGACTTCTGAGGCAAGGCTGAATAAGTTCCTGAACAACCTGATCTAACTGTGGGTGTACCATTTTATTGCAGGGGAGCTGAACTAGGTGAACTTCAGAAGTCCCTTCCAACTCTAAGGATTCTATGATTCTAAACCAGTAGGACACTACTAAACTACCACTTCAAGAAATAATGTGTTAGGTTGACTTTTTTTTCTTACAAATGTATTGCTGCTTGATCCAAATGTTTTGAACTGGAGTAAAGAATTACTGAATGAATACTGTCCTCTTTTACAGTAAGGCAGATAAAAGAGTTGCAATTGCACATATACTTGCTACAAGAAATAAAGCAAAGCAGGAATGATTCCCTTCCAAAAGAAAGAACTAAGTATTTACATTTATTCTTGTCTTTAGGAATTACTGGGATGAAAGTCTAAAGATAATCACATATTTGCATGTAAGCAAGTGTAGGCTGAGCCCAGCAGTGCACCTTCATGCCAGCAATGTTCTGATATTGCACTTCAGACATTTTAGAAGTTGGAGAGCTAGTCACAAGAAAGATGATGCACCCAATTGTGTTGTCCATTCCTCTTTAACATGAATGGAAACAAATCACATTTGCAAAGCTGTTGTCTGTGTATATGGTTGTTCTCTTCTGAGAAAAGGCACCTGTAATATCTTCTAAACATCAATAGCTGCATTCCAGAAATGGGAGGTTCAAACCTATGAATTGAAGCCTATTTTTGAGTAGAATTCCATAATCACCAAATTACAGGATTACCTTCTCACTTCGCTGCTGTAACTGGGTCATGATGCAGCAGAGAATTAAAGATTCATAGCTTGTGCCTGAAAGGAAAATCAGGACATCGCTCTGTTGCTAAGCAGTGAGCAATGTGCAGATGGGGAGTAAAGAATCTGTGATTCTAGTATTTGGTCCTAGAGCATTAATGTATGGTAAGAACATTTTGTCAGGAGGTGCTTGCAACTGGGGCAACCAGTCTAGTGAGGATGTATCAAGCTGTAGCCCAATATGTAGTATGAATACAGGAATATTGTACTGTTTGTTGCTCTTTCACTAAGAAACAGGACACCTTGGCTTCTACAGCTGCAGCACTGTAAGCAGTGCTAAGGGGCAGAGCTCAGGGATGGATGATGCAAGTAAGATGTACCACCTGTAACTTGCAGGAAAATAAATTTTGTCCTTGGTTATTCTCTGGTACCTGAATTTCCATACTCTTAAAAAAAAGATGACAATATTGTGCAAAAGATTCTTGAAAGATGGGGGAGGCTTACCATGCTGTTTTGGAGTTGTCTGAATTCTCAGCCACGTTGTTACATCTGAATGACAGAGGGATTCTGGAGAGATAAACAGTTCCTGGCAGTACTCTGAGCTACAGCAACAGCTTCTTGCAGTTGATCAGATCAGAGAGCAATGCAGGAGTAGGCATATTCTTGCTTTGGTTACTTAGTACTGAGGGTGTTCAAGAAAATAGAAGGTCAACGTGAAGATAAACCACCTGCTAGGAACACAGGTAGAGGCTAATTTCCTTGCTCGGAGTTTTAAAGTGGACACAGGAAAATGCCAAAAAGAGGGCCAAAAAAAATATATCCATCATTTTTTTAGTTTGTAGAATGGCACCTGGTAGCCTGAAGTATCAAGCACTTCCCAATGAGGATGCCCACTTGGCAAAAATAAATGGACAAGATGAGTGCATTGGAACACTGATACAAAAACAGAGGAAATCCAAAAGTAGTGAAGTCACTACAACAGTTATGGCTAGCCATAAGTTTTGCTTGATCACTCATAATGTTAATTAGGAATGAGACTGTAACATTTGATTAGAGAAATCAGAATCAACAACTGTTAAAATCAGGATGTTCAAGGATATTACAAGAAAAAAAAAAAAAGGTTCTGAGAAATAAGATATATCCTGGGAGAGCTGCTGTGTGGGGAACTGTTCCTTACCTGAGAGGCTGGAGATCACGAGAAATGGTTGTGACACAGACTTCCGCTTTGGAAATATGTTATGCAGGTATGAAACAAGATAGCACATGTCCATTATACTAGGTCTAGACTTTGGAGGTAAAGTAGGTAGAATAATGTTCTGGATCTAAAAGCCAGATAGCCATTCCATAAAGGTCAGGGAATTTTTTACATATAAGAAAAAAAAACAAAGATTTCCATATCAGAGCTTCTAGCCTATTTGGTCCGCACAGTTTGGCTGCAAATACTTGCTTTACAGTCTCATATTTTTGCACTATATATTTATTGAGATTCGCTGTGGACAAGAAGATGGACATGCACCAACATTGTGGGCTTGCAGCTCAGAAGACCAACTGTATCCTGGGCTGCAACAAAAGAACAGTGACCAGAAGAACAAGGGAGGTCATTGTCGCCCTCTTCTCTGCCCTCATGAGGCCCCATCTGGAATAGGGTGTCCAAGCCTGGGGCCACCAGCACAAGATAGATGCAGCACTGTTGGAGTGGGACCAGGGGAGGCTGCAGAGATGATCAGATGGCCGATCATCTTCTTATGAAGGTGATCTTCTTGTCTTTCTTATGAAGAAAGGATGAGGGAACTTATAAGCAGGAGAGAGACCAACTTTGTACATGGTCTAATAGTCACAAAACAAGAGGGAATGGCTTTAAACTAAAAGAGAGGAGATTTAGATTAGATGTTAGGAAGAAATTATTTACTCAGAGGGTGATAAGCTATCAGAACAGTTTTTCTAGAGATGTTGCCATCTTTGCTGCATCACAGCTGTGCCCTGTAGTAGGACTGTTGGAACTGAATGGAACCAGCTGTGTATAGCACAGGGCAGACCACAGCCTTGCTTCACAGAAGCTGCTTGGCTGCACCCTACTTGTAGTACTCGAGTTCCTGACCCAAAAACAAATAGACAGAAATATTTTGCTTGATTTTTCTTTGGTTGTTATTGTAAAGTAGTAACACTGATTTTCTAAATGAGCTTATAAATTTGGTGAACTCCATTGGCTACCTTATTACATGAAGTGAAATATAACAATTGTTAAATTGATATTTTAAAAGAAAAAGAAAACTTAATGTGACTATACAACCAAAACTGTTTGTTTCATATGTGAGTTGTTATGAACCATCTGAGTATAGCTTGAGTGACTCAGTATCTTAGCTCTGTAGCTCAGTTTTAATTAGAAAGACATGCTTTGCTGTATGATTTTCTTTTCCTGTAACACCAGCTTTGACCTTTGCAAATATGGAATATAAATAGTAGGAAATGCTTAAATGTGGTTTTCTGTTTTGTACAAATATTTTTTCAGGGACTCAGCACAGATTATCAAATTCATTTCTCTTTTCACCTAAGCAGATCCATTAACTTAGTTCTTCAGAGTGCAAAGACCTGTGCACTTAATCTACTAATCCACCTAATCTCACAAATTATTGAAAATCCATTATCTTCAGTCTCACGCAGAAATTCTATCAGAAAGGCTATGACCTATGGGAAATCCAGATAATGAAACATATTGCTCTAAATCATTTAATTTTTCACCACTTTTTTTTATTTTGCTTTGGGAAACAGAATTGACTCCTCATTTATTATTTTTCTTTTCCATTGGTACTCTCTGTATTTCTAACATTTTGCAATGTATTGAAGAAATATCTTTTGCATTTAGAACAACCTTTCATTTTCTCCTAATTCCTGCTACAGTAAAGAAGCATGGGAAAAGCTACAAAAGTTTTGAAAATACAGGTTCTGAGTTAATAAACCAGATCTGAACATTTTAATTTAATGATTTATAAAATCAGCATTCTATAAAATTATTTTAGTGAAAGTATGTTGTCTTTGGAGGCATTTAAAATACTAAGATGGCCATAAAGTGATTATTCAATCAGAAAATCTTGAGAAGATATGTGAAATTTGAGGACATTTGAACTGCTAAGTGGAAGAATGTGTTTCTTTTTCTTTTGCCATTTTAAGTGAATAAACATCTGTGATCTGTTCAGTTCAGTGCTGGAAAATGTATAAGAAGAAAAATGCGCACTCTTCTATTTCTTTGCTCTTAGCTCAGGAACATCTCAAATGGCTTCATCTATGATGGTGCATATTTAAGAACAACACCAGCCTGAAGTATTCTTTAGAACTGCCTATTTCCAAAATAGCTAATGTAAGCTGTGACAATGAAACATGTCAAAGATTTCATCACATTTCTAAGATTCCACACAACTTAAGCACTGTGAATAATAGGTTGTGATTGGACTTATGCTTGAGATTGGATATATGAATAGCCTGTCTTATACTCAACATTATAGATTACTTTCTTGACATGATACTAATTTGCCAACCTACATAATTATTGGCTGTTGGTGGAAAAAAATGTCTTCACATTTGAATGCTTAAGGACACTGAACTGTATTTGGAATTCAAGGCACATTTACACCTTTCCAAAATGATGTGTGTTAGCAATTATGGTATTAAAGTCTCTCTCATTTTAATGTCAAGCAAGCAACTTTTTAAGGCTAGGTTTGAAAAGCAACATGAGTGACAACACCACTGTTCTGACTGGCCTGAGCTTCCTCTGCCCTCACTAATTCCGAGAGTGGAATTCTGCAAAAAAAGTGTAACACTCATTTGAGCTACCTGTTTTTGAGTCAAGATGAACATGTATATTCAGTAGAGATAGGAGGGCTTGACAGCTCTTCTCTTCTGCTTCTCATAATTTGCCATTCAAACAAAATTATTTGATAGTGGAAGTGAATTTAACTTTTATATGTATATATCACATCGCTCATTCCTTGTTCCACAGCACAGCACAAAAATGTTCTAACCTCTGCACAGCTGTTCATCAAAGTGCTTATGTCTCTGATTTATGTCCTTCATACTATGTTATTCTTGATTTTGTAATGAATGTTGAGAGTGAATTCTTTGTCTTGTTTTGAGGCTATAGCTAACATATCACACAGGTAGTCCTGCCTTCTTCTTTAAGAGCCAATGACTCAGTTCAGTATCATCTGATTTTCAATCAGTTCAGGTACTGATTTTAGTCCTACTTGACTTTCATCTTTTTATGGTTTATTTATTTGATTACCATTTTCAGATATTTAAAACTCACGAGTAATGCTGTTAAGAAATTTAGGTGTTCCTCTTTTTTTTTTTTTTTTTTTTTTTTTTTTTCATATAGATGCATATACATTTTATGTGGCAAGACTTTGTTAGTAGGGTGTGTGAAGAGTTCTCAGCCTTGAGAAGATAGGACCTGACCCATGCTGAACACAGCCACTTCCATCGGTCTCCATTGGCCCCACTGCAGAACACACTGGACAAACAAACAGGAGTTATGACAAAGCAAGTAGAGGAGTCAGTCCATGATTGTAGTTAGTAAATGATCTCCCTGTATCTTGAACCAAAGGAATTTGAATCCTATTTTCTCCTCCTGTCCTAATGAGTGAAGATCTATTACCCAGTCAAGGTCAATCCATGACAGTCTCTTTGTGAACTTTGTTAGTCCAACTATAAATACTGGCTTTGAAAATAAGTCCTACAAATCATCCTCAGATCATTTCAAACTTCTTCGTATATTTTTTTAATATTTGAATCTCATGTTGTCAGTAAAAGAGATCAATCACATTAAACTAGGACCTGTCTAGATTTGGAAGTCTTTCAGATCTGCATGTAGAATCTATTTCAAAGTAATAATATTCTCAACATGAAATATTATTGTAAAATAATTATTAAAAGTAAGCTGTAGACAAGTCTTTAGAGGCCTGACTTTTCAAAAGACAGAGTTTCTGGAATAATTTCCTTAATCATTAATGGAAAATTGAATAGATTCAATAAAATTTGAATTTGATATATAGCAATACTGGACCGTTTACATCAGAACAGCATTAATGCCAAAATTATTGTCATCATTTGAACTTCAGGACTTCAGGTCTATTAACTTATGTTCAGCTGTTATATAAGAAAAACAAATGCACCTAAAGCTTTCTGAAGGCATTGTCTTACTTTTGATTTGAAATGGGCAACAGAGAGACAAGTTGTTCTTTAGCTGTTACTGCCAATTATTACAGAGAATGGCATCCAGTAACACTAGAAATATCTAAAAAATCTTAACCATATGCAATATCAGGCACCTTGTCACCATGATAAAAGTTTGGTAAATTGTTCATTTTTCTTTAGGGATGAGTTTTTTTTTCTTATGGTGTTTAAATTTCCAGTTCAGTAAGAACCAAATTGCAAATACAGCTAGGTGGGGCTCTTTAATTAATTAATCTTATTTTTATGAAGTGAATAAAAACAGTCTGTCTCTGAACTCATTGTTGTGTCAGTGTAGACCAGAGAATATCTTCAGTTTTGAATCAAAAGAAGTGTTAAAACAAGTGTAAAGTAGTGCTTTATATGAAAAAAGAACCCTTAACTATATGGAAAAAAAAAAAAAGTCAAAATGAACTGTAATTTGACTTCGAGTCAACAGATCTGTTTATATAAATTAATCTTGAATCAGATTAATGAATTGTTTAATCTGCAGTCAAATCTTATATTGCCCTTCTGAGATATTTAGTGAAAAAATGAAAATCTCAGAAGGGAACTTTGCACAAAGTAAAATCAATTCCACCCTCAAACTTTATCAAGTTAAAAGAAAGATAATTGCATTCATGTAGAAGTACAACAAACATAGTATCTTAGTTTTTTTGAGGACTTAAAGATTAAAGTAAACTTGGATTCTTGTGAAAACTCAATTATAATTATATACGTAATATATAGTTATAATATAATCAGACTTCTTCAGACAGTTGATTTACTCGTGTTTTCAAATAGAAATAAACTTAAGGGTTGTCAAGTTTAGGACACATTTTGCTTGTGTGGAATAATACCATAATAATCCAGTAATAGCTGTTTTGCAAAAAAGATTTTGCTCTTAGAATATTCAGATTCAGTGAAATCCATTATACTCTGAAAACATGTCCTTTATTATTCTAGGAGAAAAATAATATCAGTACTTTTTTTACATCTTTTCCACTTAATTTTTTGTCTGCATAATCTTATTAATATACTGTTATGTTCTTTAGGCTCTTCTCATTTTTCTGTTTATATCGAAAAATAAATATTTTATTTACCAACTCTTCATGAAAATAAAATAATTTTTAAAAGTCAAACTCAAATATTAATTCAGTTATTTTTAAACAATTGTAAATATAATAGAAAATATTCCTGGCACAATAATATGTAATGAAATTATTTTACTCTAGGGAATACTTTCAAAGAAACAGAAGGAAAATATAAATTGAATTTTCAGCATCCCAGCAGATGTACTGTGCTGGTAGAAAAGCTGAAAAACAGAAGATGCAGTAAAAATTCATCAAAATAATGATGGTATCTTTCATAGGAACATAACATTTACATGGACTTTGGATCATGTACACTGGTCTGTGGCTATGGTGATTCTGTTGCATAGAGACACAGATATTGTAGGAATTTATTCCTGGATACCACTTATCCTGCATCTAAAAAGTTCTAATTTCTAAACTGAATTTCTCCGTCAGTTTAAATGACTTTTCTTCTTTGTCAGTATTTGCCTCCTAAATGATATAGTACAGTCATTATCATCCTTCTGAATCTTTTTCTTTCCTGGGCTGAACAATCCAGTTTTCCTTTATTTGTCTCCTTAGGAACAGTTTTCAGATTTGTCCAGTAGTTTACCTCATTACTTGATTTATTTGGAATTCTTTTTTTTCAGTTTTCTACATTTCAGTATTACCATAGCATTATAAAATGGCATGGTATTTTGTCTTTTCTTGTCTTTACTGACATCCTAGGAATGTTTTTCCTTTTTTTTTTTTTTTTTTTTTTTTTTTATTATCATATATATGTATATATATATTTGTTGTATCAATGGCCCTAGTGATCTATAACATGCCCATGATTTTCTTTGTATGTGTATGCATGTGTCTTTGTGTGTGTGCATAACCCAAACTGTGTATCCCCAGTCCTTTGTTTCACAGTGCATACAGTTACTTGTAATATTTCTTGTCTCCATATGAGGTAATATTTTCCTGAGGAAATTATTACTCCCTAATTTTCTGCCATTCATAAACTTAATTAATACAACCTTAGATTATGTGCAAAGCAAGCCAATGTAAATATCACGTTTGATAGGAGTTCCATAGGGAGGGGGTTCCCTCTTAATTAAGAGAGCAATTATTTGTAAGTCTGTCAGGTTTTGGTTTCTCCTAGTTATAGTAATCTTCTTTTCCCTAAGGAAAAGCAATTTCTGATCCTTGCTGTGTCAGATGTCCTGCTGAGATATATTGTGTTAGTTATACCTAATCATCAGTAAAATATTTAAATTTTATCAGGCACAAAATATTGAAATATTTTGTATACATATACATATTGAAAGTCGGATTTTACTCTTTTCTATTTTACTGTAAGTTTACAATGTGAAAATTTAAGTAACTCCTACGTATCTCTTTTGTTTAAAATTTATTGTTGGAGTCGATAACTGTTTAAAGATGCTTTCCATGGAGATCTTGATTTCTTACATAATATATATTATCAGTATAGGCATTTGGTAACTTGGCCACGGAACATACTTACAATTATAACCATAAGAAAAAAAAAAAAAAAGTAGCTATAATTAATTAAAACCTCAACTTTCAGTGTATTTGGAATTAAGGACGTGTGGAAAATCAAACCCTATAGCCTGTAAGGATATAGGGAAGCTATGTTTTATTGGCAATTGAGTAAAAGCCCTGGTGCAAGGGGGATAATTCCTCCAAGCTTGCACAAATAACCTTGTTTGACCTTATGTCATTATTCACATTCCTAATTGTTCAGGACTACTAATATTTCAAAAGAATTAAGAAGAGCAAGCAAAGGAGTAGTTATTCCTCCATGAATTCTCATGACTGGAATGGAGGAATAGATGGTTATAAACTTTAGCAAAGACAGGTAGGAAATAAGGTGTGGGAGTGTTGCCCTTTACACACCAATGACCACCTGAAGTCCATGGAGCTCCTTATGGAGATAGACAAGAAGCTGACAGAAAACTTATGGGTTAGGGTTAAAAGGAAGTCAGAGGAAGGAGACATCACAGTGCAATTCTTCAGTGGGCTGCACAATCAGGAAGACCAAGTGGATGAAACCCTCTGCAAACAGATAGGAGCAGCTTCACGTTCACAAAACATCATTCTCGTGGGAGTTCTCATCAACCTCAATATCTGTTGGAGGGACAACACAGCAGGGCACCAGAAATCAAAGATCTTCCTAGAATGCATTGATGATAACTTTTTCTTCCAAGTGGTACAGCGACCCACAAGAAAAGGTGCATTGTTGGACCTTGTCCTCAGTAATGAGGAGGGGCCAGTGAGTAATGTGAAGCTCAAGAGCAGCCGTGGCCACAGTGACCACAAAACGGTGGAGCACAAAATCCTTAGGGCATCAAAGAGGGTGTGCAACAAGCTTGTTATTCTGGGCTTCAGGAGAGCAGATTTTGAACTCTTCAGGGAGCTGTTTGGCAGAGTAACATGGGAGAAAGCCCTGGAGGGAAGAGGGACCCAAGAGAGCTGGTTAGTATTCAAGTACCATCTCCTCCAATCACAAGAATCACAAGAATCACAAGAATCACAAGGTTGGAAACGACCTATAAGATCATCCAGTCCAACTGTCTCCTCATCACCATTGCCACCACTAGTACTAAACCATATCACGCAGCACGTCATCCAGACACGTCTTGAACACAATCCCAGAGGCAGTGCATCCTGAGAGAAAAAAAAAGGTAAGCAAGAATGCAAGGAGGCCTCTGTGGATTAACAAGGAGTTCTGGACTTACTTAAGCTCAAAAAGAAAGTGTATGGGGAGGGGAAGCTGGAACAGGTTACCTGGAAGTGCAGTAAAAAAGTTGTTTGAGCAGCTAGGGGTCAGGTTAGAAAAGCTGAAATCCGGATAGAATTAAATCTAACCAGGGTCATTGAAGGACACAAGAAGAAATTCTACAGGTATATCAGTGATAAAAAGAAGGTCAGGGAAGATATGGGCCCTGTCCAGAATAAGCCGGAGACCTGGTCATGATGGATGCATAGAAAGCTGAGGTGCTTAATGACTTCTTTGTGTCAGTCTTCACCAACAAGGGCTCTAGCCACCCTGCACAAGCTGCAGAAAACATGGTAAGAAAAGCGAGATGATAAATCTGCCTACTGTAAATGAAGATCAAGTTCTATTCACCACCACTCTCTGGGCCCGGCCCTGCAGACAGTTCTCAACACAATGATGATGATTATACACCTGAAGAACACAGTTTACCAATAAATTAGAGATTCGCCCAAAGCAGAGATTTGGACTCGTTCAGGCTAAAGAATAAAAGCCTGAGGAACCATATCTCATCTTCTACTGTTTTGTGGGAGGAGACAGAGGAAATAAAGTCAAACTTCTGAGGCTGTACAGAAGAGGCTGAGAGAGAGTGAGCACAGTTTATAACAAGAAAAATACAAATTAAACTTAACATTAAGCAGTGGAAAAGGTTGCCCAGAAAGTTTGTAGAATGAGTTCTTGGCCAAATCTTATACTTGGTCTCCAAAATATTGCTCTCTAAAAAATGCTTGGCAGATCTATTTGCTACCAGTCCCTTCAAAGAAAGATCTGGGAAGAAAAGATTAGATTTAAATTTGAAAGTGAGATACGAGATTTATTGATTGGTTGGGAAAAAATTCCTGTTTAGATTCATAGAATCATAGAATCACAAGGTTGGAAACGACCTATAAGATCATCTAGTCCAACCATCTTCTCATTACCACTGCTACCGCAGGCACTAAACCATATCTCACAGATCCTCATCCAGACACCTCTTGAACACTGCCAGGGACAGCGACTCCACCACCTCCCTGGGCAGCCATTCCAGTGCCTGATCACCCTCTGAGAGAAATAGTTCTTGCTTGTGTCCAATCTAAACCTCCTCTGATACACCCTGTGGCCATTACCTCTTGTCCTGCCTGTTGCTTGGGAGAAGAGGCCAAATCCCTCTTCACCACAACCTCCCTTCAGGAAGTTGTAGAGTGCAATGAGGTCTTCCCTGAGCCTCCTCTTCTCTAGACTAAACACTCCCAGCTCCCTCAGCTGCTCTTCATAAGACTCCAGACCCCTCACCAGTTTTGTTGCACTTCTCTGGGTCTCAATGTCTTTCCTGTAGTCAGGGGCCCAAAAATGAACACAATATTCGAGGTGCAGCCTCACCAGTGCTGAGTAGAGGGGGATGATCACCTCCCTGATCCTGCTGGCCACACTATTTCTAATGCAGGCCAGGATGCCCTTGGCCCCTCTTGGCCACCTGGGCACACTGTTGGCTCATATTCAGCCAAGCATCAACCAACACTCCCAGGTCCCTTTCCTCTTTACAATCATCCAGCCACTCATCCCCAAGCCTATAATGCTGCATGGGGTTGTTGTGCCCAAAGTGCAGTACCTGAAACTTGGACTTGTTAAACCTCATCCTGTTCACCTCAGCCCATTGATCCAGCTTATCCAGATACCTCTGAAGGGCCTCTCTACCCTCAGGCAGATCAACACCACTTCCCAACTTGGTGTCATCTGCAAACTTACTGAGGTACACTCAATCCCCTCATCTAGGTAATCAATAAAGATATTAAACAAGATGGGTCCCAGTACCGACCCCCGGGGGATACCACTTGAAAAGGATCACCAGCTGGACTTAACTCCATTCACCACTACCAGTTGAGCACGGCCCTCTAGTCAGTTCCTTATCCAAAGAAGGGTATACCTGTCCAGGCCACGGGCAGCCAGTTTCCCCAGAAGAAGCCTGTGAGAGACCGTGTCAAAGGATTTGCTGAAGTCTAAGCAGACTACACCAACAGCCCTTCCCTCATCTACCAGTCTGGTCACCCAGTCATAGAAGGAGATGATGTTGGTCAAGCATGACCTGCCTTTCACGAATCCATGCTGTCTGGGCCTGGTCCCCTGGACACCATGCATGTGCCATATGATCTCACCCAAGATGATTTGCTCCATTACTTTCCCCGGTCTGAGGTCAGGCTAACAGGCCTATAGTTCCCCGGATTCTCCTTATGGCCCTTCTTGAAGATGGGAGTCACATCAGCATGCCTCCAATCCTCTGAGACCTCTCCAGTTAACCAGGAGTGGTGATAGATGGCCGAGAGCAGCTCGGCAATCACCCCTACCAGCTCCCTCAGCACCCAAGGCTGTAGCCCATTCGGTCCCATGGACTTGTGACAGTCCAGGAGGAGGAGAAGCTCTCTGACTCTCTCCACCGGAATCACTGGGGGCATATTCTGAACAGCGTTCCAGACTTCCAGATCAGGGCATAAAATGCCCAGAGGATAACTGGTCTGGCTATTAAAGGCAGATGTAAAGAAGGCATTGAGGACCTCAGCCTTCTCCTTGTCCTCAATGGCAACATTTCCTGCTGCATCAAGTATAGGATGAAAATTATCCTTGGTTCTTCTTTTGCTGTTGATATATTTATAAAAGGATTTTTTATTCTCTTTTACTGCAGTGGCAGATTTCAGGTTGGGCTTTCACCTTCCTAACTTCTTCCCTGCATACCTTAGCTACTTCTCTGTAATCTCCCCAAGTAACCTGTCCCTTCTTTCAGAGGACATAGGCTCTCATTTTCTCCCTGAGTCTCAACAGTAGTTCCTGGCTCATACACACAGGTCGTCTACCCCTATGGCTCGCCTTACGGCACTCAGGGACAGCCTGTTCTTGTGCCTTTAAGATTTCCATCTTGAGGAGCATCTAGGCTTCCTGGACCCCTTTACCCTTAAGAAGCGAGAGTCTTTAGTCTTGTTACGTGGTAGAAGTTGCTAATAACAATCAGAAACTCAGTCACATGTAATTTAATGTATCTGTTAAGATTTTTGTAGTAGAGAAAAAAAGATGCTACAGCCAATTTGCAATAAATTGATCAGTTTGAATGTGACAGTAGCTATATTTTAAATCATTATTCCACAGCTTGTATGAACACCTTGTTCTCTTCTGGATCCACTTCACCGTTCAGAAACTAACTCTCAAAATGTTAATAGAATTTGTCAATTAATTCTAAATACCTTCTGTAATATAACAGTCAACTTCGACTAATCTCCTTCTGGTTTGATATCTTGAGTCCAGTCCAAGAAAAGAAGCCTTGGCTCGTTGACTTTAGGAGGTCTTGCATCTATTTTATTAAAACTAATAGAGCTTGGATATAAACAGACAGGAACAAGAGACAAGATTTCTTCATAGCTGGCTTTACACAAAGGAATAATTTGATTCAAATTGAAAACAAAGAGCACAATGAATCACACACTTGGATAGGCATATTTTTCCTTAATGTGCCAACTTTGTGCTTAGTTAAACTGTATCCTTGTACAGTGCTCAATTTTTTTTATATTTTTTTATTTTTTATTTTTTTATTTTTTTATTTTTTAACTGTGATTCAAAAGATGAGAAGTTGGGATTGTGTGGCTTTAAACAGTCCTGTGGAATGAGCATGAGAATACAGGACTCATTTTCTCTGCTGTGATACCAATGTAAATTCTATTCCTTACTTTCAGATATCCACCTTGAATTAATTGCCTTGCAGTGAGCAAACTTACTCTGACAGAGATTAGAGGATGAGGAATGCAGAGTTATTGACATGCCTTTAATGGATCGTATGGCTTTTGATTCATACGCATAGCTTTTGTCCTTAGAGGCTAGCAAGAAGGCATTGAATCTTCATGTCCTTATTCTTCAGTGAATGTGCTATTTGTTATCATAGAAAGTTTCCATTAACACTAACACTTTCTTTTTCTTTGCTTATTTTTTCTTTTCCAAAAAACAACCTGGATGGGCCACTTTCGAAAAGGGACTGTGAATCACATACAATTTCTTGCAACTCTAATACAGATATCTTCACTGTGGACATGAGGAACTTAAGATATGTTTTTTTTACGTTCTGTCTCACTTGTCAGAATAAGGTTTTATGCTTGTTAGAAGTCCTCTTCAGTGATTAGGAAGTCAGTGTGAAAAACTTGAGGCTCAGAACCTATGGAAAATAACATTTCTAAATTACAGGCAGAAAATTTTCTTTATTGGATTCAGCTGTTGAACATGATTTTCTATACTCAGATTTCAACAAAACCAGAGGGACTGTGTAATATTCCTGGGTTTTTTATATATGCAAAACAAACAATTCATTAAGCTATTATGATTGCAGCTACAGTGATACCAATACTGATAGTCTAAATTATCTAATATTTAAAGAAAGAGACTCACTAGTAATGCACTTAACGTTGATACACAAATGGTGTTATGCTTACTTCTTTATTCCCTTCTGGGTCTTTAGGTAAATGTTAACAATTTTATTTAAGAAGATGAGGCTGGTAGAAGGCTGCAATAACTTGCCAGCATCTGAGTTCTTCATTGATATGATTTTGGTGATAAGAATTTCTTTCTTCTCGTACTCATTTCCAGTTCAAGTCATTTTTGTGCATTTTCTTTCACTTGATCATTCTTCCTTCACTGATCAACAAATTCTATTTTATGATGAAGTTTTACTGTACATAACAGGTTTTACATATGTACTTGTTCTTTTTTCCCCTCTAAAAGGCATGAAGGCTTTTAAGCCATACTCTCAAAATGCATTCACAACTGAGTGTAGAAGCACAGCTAATTGTAAATTTAATCTTCAACAATTTTCGCATTTCTATGAAAAAGGTTTTTTCATTAAATAAGAGTTTTCAAATGAAAAAAAATTACTACAAAAATTCCCATTAGCCCATTTAGCACTAGAAACTTGCTCATTTATAAGAGTTTTTGACTTCCTTCCTGCGTGGCATGAGTCCAATAACGTTCCAGAGGCAAATGTCATGACATAGCAATTTCTTAGATTAAAACTAAAAGTTTAGTTTGATCAGTACCTGGATCAACATACACATTTTTGGAATGAGGCTTTTATCACCAACTTTCCCAGTGAAATTTCCAACAAACATTTCATTTTAAAAGCTAGCTAGCATGTACTTTAGCTAACTAGATAGTTCAATTAACATTTCAGTTAGTCTGAGCTGGTACTTTTTTAAGTGATCAGAAATCTAACTTATAGTTAGGTAATTCTGAACTCCTTCAAAAATCCGTATGAAATATTTTGTTCTATTGACATATGTGGGAGGCATGCATTGCAGGGTGTCAATTGTTCCAGCACAGTTTCATGAGTAATAAGTTGGAGAGTCCCACAGAACCACATCCCAAGAAAAGAGGAAGGGGGAAAAGTAGGGAGATGATTTTAAAAATTAAACAGCAGCAATGAGCTGAGGGAGAAAATTAGTTTGCAAAATATGATATTGGAATGCAAGATAACACAGTTGCCTCGCTCCAATTTATAGGAGGGAGAGGAGGTTCTTTTATTATCTATATACCCGGCGTGAGATTAAGAAGCAACGGTTCAAATGTTGGTCCAACCAGTTTATTACAAATCTTAATCAGGGGAAATGGGGAAGGGGAGAACGGACACTATTATGAATTAGGGTAATGGGGGAAGGGAAGGAGGGCGATAGAAAAGATAGAAAAGAAGAAGCAAGGGGTCTTTATAGGCAGCAAGAGGGAGATAGTCACCACCATGGATCCAGCGAGGTTCATAGTTCAGTCTTTGATCTTCAGTAGTGGTGGGTCGTCAGGCAGAGTTGTCCTGTTGCCAACGACGACGACGACCATGGTGATGATGGCCCTTTTTCAATGCTTCAAAGTGGTTGAGTCAGCTGTTTTTGGAGTGACAGCTCAAATCCAAAGTGGTCGAATCAGCTCTCCTTTGAGTGACAGCTCAAACCCAAGGTGGTTGAGTCAGTTCTCCTTGTGGTAGCAGCTTCTGGCTCTGGGATCTCAGCAGGAACCTCCTTTTTTCTTATCTTTCTGGCCTTACCAGCAGATAAGAGGAAGCAGGGAGGCACCAACTAGCATCTTGCCTTCGCAAGATACAATGGTATCATCCCCCAGCCTTCCATTCTTAGCTGGAGCGGTTTGGCCACAGGCCAGATCTTCCGCCAGTGAACACTGCTGAGCACTCTCTTCCGCTCTTCTACAGAGCAAGCAGCTCCGGGGGAAGGGGCTTGCAAATGTTCCCAAAGCGATATCGATTGTCACACAGTTAGCATCCATCAGTTGCCTCCTTGACAAGTCACTCAAAGTCTTATCACAAGAAAAACCTCAGGAAGCAAGCTTTGAGCCAAAAAAAACTAAGAAGGATTCTCACAACAGTACAATACAATATAATTGTAATTGAAGCCAATAAATCAAATAAAATGAGAGAGTGTGTCCAAAAACCAAAGGCCTTACTCTAATGCTGAAGGGAAGAGATGTCTAGGGAGCACACTGCAGAGAAGAAGAGAAAGAAGAAAGGGAAGTCTCATGACTCCCAAATAGTCTTATCTTTCCCTCTTATTGAAAAAGAAAAATGGAACAGTGAAGATGCAATTGTTGTTCTCTTCTATGAAAGCTACCCTGGAACTATTGATAATCCACAGTACTGTAGCACTAGCTCTTTAACTCCCAGTGCACTACATAATGTTATGACCCTGGTAAACACAAACCTAGCAAAAACAGTTCCACAGAGAAGTTCGCTTTTTCCAGTTGCTGATAAGACCCAAACTACTTTTCCCAAAGTGTCCTTCACATGTACTACAGGGACCTTATCTCCCTCTACAGTATGTTGGGAGCTAGATTGGGTGGGGCAATCTAAACTGATAGGTCCAAATGTTGACCAGCCAGATGGCTTCTGCTGAATATATCTCCCAATGATTAAACGGTTGGTTCTGCCACCCATTTCTTTCAACATAGTATTTAACAACCCACTGTGTTCAATTTTACTAGAAGCTGGAGTGTGACAGGGGATATGATAAATCTACTCAATGCCATGATCTTTGGTCCAAGCATTTACAAGAGAATTTTTGTAAGGAGTCCCATTATCTGACTCAATTCTTTCTGGGATGCCATGTCACCACAGGACTTGTTTCTCAAGACCTAATATGGTGTTTTGAGTTGTAGCATGGGGTACTGCATATGTTTCAAGCCACCAAGTGGTTACTTCTACCATGGTAAAGAAGTAGTGCTTGGCACTGTGGTTTTGTGGCAAGGTGATATAATCAACTTGCCATGCCTCTCCATATTTACACTTTTGCCATTGCCCTTCCACCCAGAGGGATTTCATCCTCTTGGCTTGTTGAATTGCTGTGCACATTTCACAGTCATGAATAACCTGTGCAATAGCATCCATAGTTTAGTTTGCCTCTCCATCTCTGGCTCACTTACATGTTGAATCTCTTCCTTGATGGCCTGAGGTT
The DNA here is from genome assembly GCF_019232065.1 of Centrocercus urophasianus. Lineage (NCBI taxonomy): Eukaryota > Metazoa > Chordata > Aves > Galliformes > Phasianidae > Centrocercus > Centrocercus urophasianus. Next base: position 20,353,720 of record NW_024884142.1, read on the forward strand.
TGATGGTTCCATCAAGCTAGAAATAATTTATCCTTAAAATAATTGTGATTCAACTTATTTCTTAATTAAAACATCTATTTTAGATTGATCATTTTATTAGTTCTGAAGGTCTTCAGGTTGGTTCAGTTATATTGTTGCATATAGAATTGTATCACTTGTGAAGTACTCATGTTCAAGTTTCAGTACACTAGTACCAAGGGTGAAAGTTATGATGAAGTTCATTGCATAGAATCTATACTGTTCTCCATATATCAGGAAGTTGTTCTGCACTCTGAATCTCAAGCTAAAACTCCGGTGTATAATCTGTTCATAGAGTATATCAGGTAGACTGGGGGAACAGGCAGAACAATTTTGGCTTAATACGCTTGTACCACAGAAATACTCAAGCAATTTGCAAACTTGGAAAGATCTTTTATTTCAATTTTAGTTTCAGATCCAATTTTACTTTCCATAAAATCATCTTGATTTTGAACAATCCTAATGCTCCATTAATGAGCAGAAAGTTGACAAATAATGATATATCAAAACTTGATGTAATGCTCTGTTATTAAATACAGAAATAACTGAATTGACATGCATAATAATAATAATAAACTTTTTAATTAAAATCTACTAACAAATGGCAGAGGAAACATTGAAGTTAATGAATATCCAATCAGCTTCTATTTCTCTCTAGTAGGACAAAATTGAAGCAACCAGATAAGAAAAAATAAATAAATAAATAAATAAATATTTCTTTGAGAAAGTGATCAAGGTATCTGATCTAAAATTCATGAGTTCACATCCTCTGTTTCTTCTGCTGTCTATATTCTCTTCTTCTATTACCACTATGAGATAAGGGTAATTGCCTAGTACAGAGAAGATGTTTCCTTCATATTTTGAGACGGTGAATGAAAGGGTATGAAAGTAAACATAGATTCTGAATTTATTTTCAGTCCATAGACAGAGTCCATAAATTCTGTTTTGTAGAAATGGCTATAACCCATCAAATTCCATTCTCACTACTATTTATATTATCTGGGGAGCAATTTTCCTGAAATCAATACTGAGATTGGAATCTTAAATAATATTTTGTTCATGGTGGCAACCTTTTATCTTTCTTTAACTTTGTGGATATTAAAATAATAGATACTCTTATCCCAAGGTGGTTCATAAAAGTAAGGTTTTCTCATTTTTAAAAAACATGAAGTACTGAATGCATTATGTATGCAAAATTCAAAAGGTTTATTGGACTTGGGAGATAAGTATATTCTATTTCACTGTAGTTGCTCTTCTCTATAATAGAAGAATTTCATCAAGAACTTCATTGCATCTGGATTAATAATTAGTTGCACAAGTGTAACCAACATCATGGCCATGGCCTTTAGAATAATTTCATTTAATAATGTATCATCCATCTGAACTTTTTTTTTGAGGTACAATGTTATTAAAATCTGGATATATTTTTTGAATTATATTAAGAAGAAAAGGAGTAATCACAAACAAATTTTAATTCCAAGATTTTCTCATCCAAAATATTTGTAATACCTGGCACTCACAGATTTGGGTAACATTTCTGGGATAGTGAGATGTCTGTAAAGGACTGAAATAATCTTTCATAATATTTTCTTGAGGCAGAGATTAAGAAAATTAGAACCTTTATGACACAATTTCCATTTCTTATGAACAAACTTGAACAAAAATCTGATTTTTATGGCCAAATTTTATTCTAGTGGCCATCAGTATCACTACCAAAGTATCTGTAGTCAGAGGAAGCAGTGCTGTAGATTTGAAGAATAAGCTTAATGTGTCATATGGTTTGTTTCACATTATGATGAGTTAAAATGCTTTGGACTCAGAGTTAATCAATTTTCACTTTTGTCACAAAGGCCAGGAAAAGTACTTAAACTATTTATTGGCTCTTAAGTCTTGAGAAGTCTTGAAAAAAGCAAGAATTTTACTTATTTTACTTCAATTTAGTTCACTTTAAGATTTAAACTACTATCCTCATCTTTTGTTTTCTTCTTTGTTTCTGTTCAAATGTATAATTGTGCATTTCTTACAAGTGTGTTCTTAATATGTAAGGTAATGAAGTTATCACATCTAAGAGAACTCTGGATAAAGCCTTTGACTTAACAGCAACCTAATCCATCAAAGGCAAATGTTTAGAAAAGTGGTTATCATACTTTGTGTAAAAAAATAAACAAGAAATAATTTTTTTCATTGACTTGCCTATTTCCAGATTAGCAACTTTCATAACAAAAAGAGAATAACTAGGTGCAGTGCAATTGTCAGATCACAGCCTAAGCTGATGGTTGAGCACCAAGCGAGAAGGCACTGCTGACCCAAGGAACTCATGTGCAAACAATGCACCTGAGCGACCAGAAGGGACGGGGCCTAGATCCACCGCTCCTCACCCTCATTTAAGTGTTAGCAGCCAAGGGAGTAACATTTCAGAGGATAGGGATTGCACTTCTCTTGAGCTGTCACTGGTTGTTGGAAAGGGTGAGCTAATGTTCCTTCTTTATTACCTCTTATTTCTTCACAGTGCCTGTATCCCATTCAAAGGCACTGTTATCAGTTTCTTTTATCATGCAGTAAGATTTGTAGGCAGTACTAGAGCAATATTAAACAATATGTTCTATAGCAAGAACAACTTGTTTCTTGTCTAACCTGTTTCTATTCAATAAATATTATGTTACAGTCAAAAAGGCTCTGCAAGCGTAGTAAGAGCTGGAAATTAGTGAGCTAAAATACTGGAGATATACCTTCTTGGTAAGTAAAAAAGAAATTCAAGATACTAATTTAAACAAATCTAGTAAAACACGTGTTCAGAATTTTAATTGCTGTTGCCTGAGGTCCTCACTCATTCTTAAGGAGGGTAAAAGATTTTCTAATGGAAGAAGTAAATAATGAAGACAGTGGCATCATCCCAAAAGAAGAGGTATAACAGAGAATTACTCTAAAAACATTCCACATATAAAAAAATAACCTAAGCAGCTTGACAGGAAAAAAAAAAAAAAAAGAAAAAAAAAAGAAAAAAAAAAAAAGAAAAAAAAGAGGTTTGAAGTATACATTTATTTGAAAATCTTAATGTTGGGAAGCTTTTGACAAATAGTGTCAAAAGGACTAAGAGAAGAAAAGGTGCCAAAAACCCAAGAATTTTTGATTTAGAGTGGTATGCATTTAATAAACAATGTCTACTTTTGCCAATCAGCAGTCATTTCAGAGAAAAAAAACAAAACAAAAACAAAATAAAAACATTAAAATGGTGTGCTTTTTCTTGCTATCTTGAGTCTTCCATCAGTTCTTAACAATAATGTTTTCACATTCTCAGTTTATTAACAACAGATCTAAAAAGATCAAGGGGAAGCAGCAGGGCCCTTAAATCTGTCAGATCAGTGACCCTGTAATTCCCCTGACAGCTCTGAATATTCTAATGAGCCCCGTCTGATCACAAGCACATCAACACAGGTTACACTTTCATCATACATTGATAATGGTTGCATTCAATCTCACCTTATCATGTAAAATATTTAGGGTATTTAAAGCTCTACAACATAAGTGTAATGAAGTACAGGCAATTAATAGAAGAAAATCTTCTGCTCTGCATTTATTTATCACATTTTCCTCACATAAATGTTTTTCACTGTTCTTTATAAAAACAACTGAATATGTCTAATGTAATCCAGTGAAGCCTACATACATTTTTTCTCTCAAACTTCCATAAAGATTTGTTTCCTTTTGCACTTTATTGTTGTGTTATTTCTTTTCTTCCTAGTTCTAAAAAAATATATATGTAAATATTTTTTTTTTTCTGCAATGTTCTCATGGGGAAATAGTCAAAGAAAATTTACTTACTGTTCCCTTTAAAATATGTGAAATATCCATGGCGAAGTTGAAGTATCTCATTTTTTTTTCCAAAGAAAATCTGCTTAATAAAAGCTAAATAACATTGTGATTACTCTCTAAATGAATATGAATTACTTGATAAATAATTTTTGGTAGCGTCACATTTAATTACACATTTTACAGAACATAAATAGTGAAGTATGTAAGAAAAGGAAAAACAAGAATACCATAGCACCAGCATGTGGCCTGCAAATATTACACTATAAAAACTTTAAATGAAAATATTTAATGGAGGAAAAAAGCTCTCAATAATGCTTTGAATTATTAGTGCTGTTTTTACAGATCATTTGTTCTTTTTAAAGAGTCACTGATATGAGTGCAGTAATAAAGAGTCTGATTTCCTGTATATACCTGAAGAAACAGCTGGTCCTGAGGCAGGTTCATAAATCTCATTTCTGTGCTGGAGAGTTCATCTTTTTAGGTAACAACAATACTCTTTTTTCCCTTAATGAGTGGCATCATGGACCTGCATAGCAATTTGCCAAAGGAATTTTTATCTGTAGTGCAATAGGATACATCTTTACTTGACAAAGAAATAAACTGAAACATGGTGGTATTAACTCTGGGCTCTTACGTGCAAAAAAGCATGGCTTTCTATTGGATGTTTACTGTTGTTATTTATCCTGCTCCTATTTTCATTTAGTTTCTAATTTCCTCTTGTGCAGTGTAGAACTCATCTTTCATCTTTTGAAGCTTAGCAGTTTGAATTCATCATATAAGTTGTACCAAAACTGTATATGGATTTAATATATTCACTTGTAAACGGCAGTGAAATAGCAGAAGAGTTACATAGAGTGGCATAGAGTTGGTACGTACCTGCAATGGAATTATTGCCAAGTGAATAGGACAAACAATTGAATGCAAAAGTTATGACATTCAATAATTTTCTGAGCAGTTGGATTGATGAATGGGACATAGTTCAGAATAGCCATAGGCAACTGAGGGAGTAATTCATCCTTGCAGTCTATACTCCTAACTGCATGAGCCACTCATGAACATTGATTTTTTCTTTGTTTCTGTTATCCCAGGCTATGGTTCTCCATCAGTTAGAATCTGATTGTGGTCTCGCTTAATACTTCCCAACTTGTTTTAGCTGTATCCATCTTCTTTTACATCTTGCCACAGCACCTGACATGAAGGATGGGAAAGGAAACATGCTTATGCGGGTGTTTGCTTGTACACATATAGCATGATTCATATCTCACTGAGTCTTAATTCAGTTTCCATGTATGGGCATCTGTCCTGATTTTATGATTTTTGTTATCTGTATTCCAAATCATAGCATCATGTAGCATGCTGGGAGTTAAAGAGTTAATGCTGCAGTTCTGTGGAATGTTGATAGATTGTTCTGGCTTCCTGGTCTCTTAAGAAAAGAATGAACTATATCTCCCAGAAGACTTCATGATTCCATTTCTGGTTCAGAGGGAAAGATGAAACTGACTGGGAGTCATGAGATTGTCTCTCTGCCTGCTTTCCTCAGTCTTGCCTCCCTGGCTGTCTTGCCTACAGCATTAGAGAAAGGCCTTTGGTTTTGGGCACTCTCTAACTTTTTATTTGATTTGTTAGCTTCAATTCCAATTAGATTCTATTATATTGTATTATCTCACATTCCTCTATCATATTTAGTTAATTAGTTCTCTCCCTTGGCTCATTGCTGCTTTTTCTTTTTATTTTTTCTTGTCCAGGCTCACATCCCTACCTTTTTCCCTTCCCCCTTCCCTTTTTCCCAGAGCGAAGGGCAGTGGGACAGCATATGATTGGTTAGAAAACTGCCATATGGTTTTTCACAAACTTGCATGGCCTCAGTAGTGAAGCTTATCAGGATTGCTCTGGCTGATCTTTTCCTGATATGCCTGCAGCTTATTTTTAAGTGGTTTGGTTGGTATGTGTCTTGCATATTTACTTCTTATGTGTCTTTATGAAGTTGCAGTCATAGAAACATATGAGATCTAACTGTATCCAACTGGAGGTTTTCATGTTGTAGCTAGAAAACTTAAGGAGAGGGAATTAGGTAAATTAAATGGATTAAGTAAATCAAAGTGTAAAGTATTTGACAATTTTTTCCTCAAACTCAAGAAATAGTTTTTGTCAGGCATGTGAAGGAGATAAAACAAAAGCTGAGCTAGTAGCACGAATAAATTCAGAAAGAATATAATAAGTAAATTAAGAAATAAATCAAAAATCTAAACAACAAAAAATATGGCCCCATTTACAGAAGTTAAAAAAAGTATGAATAAAGATAAATAATGCTAAATTAATCCAACTGAAAGATCTTGTAAATATTTTAAATACAATTCAGTGGCTTCTAGACATATAAGTGAAAACAAAATAAGGATATATTCAGGAAGAATTGACCAGGTGTGAAAGTTTGCCAGAACTAACTGAAGCTTTAACAGTATAAGAGTTTCTGTTGGATACTAATGGAAATAAACACAGGGAAAAAGAACTTACTATGTTCTGTGTACATTGGAAAAGGGTTAATTGAGATAGAGTAGGTGACAAAACTCTTACAAATAACTTGAATTGTAGGGATGGAGCAAAGCATTTTATAGATACTTTTGTTTGCTTTTGCATGATGTAATGGGAAAAAAGTTGCACGTCTGTAAGTGAAGAAGAAAACTGATCTAAGGAAGCTCAATCATGTTACTACAATCTCAAAAACATGCCAGGCTTTTAAATTATATTGAAGGGAAAAATGAATACAGAGAAGTTTAAGTGGAATTCTTCAAAACTGACATTCATATTCAGACTGAATTGTGATTACAGGATGTTAAACGCTTCTGAGAAAACAAAGCTAGAAGGCAATATTCGTAGAGAACAAGACTGCATAAACAGTTGAAGAACTATGAAAAAAGCCTGAGGACTTTTCATGATATAACTGATTATTAGCCTTCATTAAACATAACAAGAGATATATTACTTGCCAATATATATTTCTTTTCAATATGATAAAAATAGCCTGCACCTAGCTACTCATATCCAAAGGCATAATTTCTCTGCATGAAACTCTAAGTATGGTGCAGTCAATACCCTGTAAAACGTCTGCAATAAAAAAAGGATGAGCATGCATACGTACACAAATCAAAATAAGGTTATCCTCAGGACAGAAATGACTTTACTCCAGATCTTTCCTCCATTCACTCTTTGCAATTTATTATAATCCTCCTGTATGGCAGCACCATGCAGTGCTTCAATGCTGTACCTAAAGCTGATTTGATGTTTTCACCATAGCACTTCTATTTTTATTGATTTTTAACTTCTCTTTATGTTCATCTTTTCCTAAAATTAGACACATACATTTTCAGGTTTACAGTCTTCATCCTAAATCTCACCTTTCCCGCACTTCCTTCTAAATCTAAATTTACAAGTGCTTACCAGTAAAATGGATGTTTATTATAAACTGACTTAGCATTTAATGTTTCTGGAATTGCACGTGGAGAACTGAGACGAAGGTAGTCTTCATCACAGCTGTGAAGTTAAAAAACACAGTTAAAAATGCACGAATTACTTTTGTGTTTAAAAAATACAATATTTTCACCTATCTTCAATTTGAACACTAATAAAGTGAATTAAAGACGTACTTTACATGCCTAAGATGATTCAGATGTATATGAAAATGCACATGAAACCTACAAGATGCAAATGAACCTACAAGAATCAAATAAAAATATTAATCAGTTATTCTACTATGATGTTTAAAAATGACAATAAGATTAACAAAGCTTTGTGCATACTAACTTGATTCTTTTAGAAAAATGCAGCCACTGATGGTCTTATTTTACCATTTATTTGAATAATTTTTCTGGTTAGACTTTTGCCAGGTCATGATTTTTCAGTCTGAAAGTCCTGTAGATCTGTGGATAATAGATAATATGTTTCCTAAGGTACAAGTTTTGTCCAAAATAGTACATGTATTACTATTTACAAGCTAAGAACTGTGTAAGGTTTCTAAGTTCTGTGAAGAAAAATCCCCTTGTATATTCTATCATAAAACTCAGCATGTGAAATAAGAAATAAATTGTCAAACAAGCATGGGCAAATAAACTGTGCAATCAGAAACAAACAAAAGCTGCTTCAGACTTCAGGTTTGAAGTTTTGCTGGATTTAGAAGATTCTGATTTTGCCACAGGGCAAAAATATTCTTAACAAACAAAAACTGTGTATCCTGTGTAACAACAAGTTTCCCAAGTGTACTCAGGCAAGAATGGAAATACAGATATTAGAAAATTGCAGAGCAAAAAAGTAGATTGACTCCTCTAAATTCTCACTCTTCTAGCATAGTTCTTTAGTTTTTTGTTAATTCTGTAGTATAAATCATTCCCTTGGCCTTTTTATTCATCTACGTTACTGAAGGTTACTCATAAAAAAATGAGTAAAAACCTGCAGGGTTTTTGTTGTTGATGCAGTTTATTTACTTTTCCCCCCAAGAATGATCTCATTGAAGACTGTCTTTGAAGACAGTACACATAAGAGGGTAGAAATAAGCAATGAAAATCAGACCGTCAGCTTTCTGAACCAAGTGCTATTGAAGAAGATCAGTTATTAGATTTGATCTCACCGGCACACAGTAGAGCAGGATCACTGCTGGATACGGTTCTTTTGATGCAGCCCAGGATATGGTTGTCTTTCAGGGGTGTGAGGACACACTTCTGTCTCATGTCCAGCTTGTTATCCACCAGTACCTCCTCCAAGCCCTTTTCAGCAGGGTTGTTCTCAATTCTTTCATTCCCTAACTTGTATTGATAGAGGGGTTGCCACAACTTAGGTGAAAGACCTTATACTGAGGCTTACTGAAGCTCATGTAGTTCTCTTGTGCCAATGCTTGAACTTGTCTAGGTCTCTCTAGATAACATCCAATCCCTCAGGCATGTCAATCCTTTTGAGGATGCTCAGGGCATTCTACATAGCTAAAATTCAATGAAGGTTAGCTTTGCAGACTTGTGGGTACTGACTGATGAAAGAATATGATTTTAACCCTGAAATAGATTTGTGCTACAATTATGTTCTCTGTTTAGCTGAGGAAGGTGGTGATGCTATTTATCCACTGCCTGCTCTTTTTGTGTGCAGTAGTGGATACAGAGTGAGTCCAGAGGAGGACCACTAAGGTGATCAGAGGGCTAGAGCACTTTTCCTGTGAAGAAACATTGAGGGAACTAGACTTGTTTAGCTTGGAGAAGACTCCAGGTAGAACTCATTGCAGCCTTCCTGTGTTTGAAGGGAGCATATAAACAGAAGGGGGAATGGCTGTTAATGTTGGACAACAGGGAATAGTTTTAAACTGAGACAGGGAAGGTTTAGGTTAGATATTAGGAGGAAGTTTTTCATGCAGAGGGTGGTGAACAGGTTGCCCAAGGCGGTTGTGGATGCCCCATTCCTGGAGGCATTAAAGGCAAGGCTGGATGTGGCTCTGGGCAGCCTGGCTGGTGATCCTGCCCATAACAGGGGGGTTGAAACTAGATGATCATTATGATCCTTTTCAACCCAGGCCATTCTGTGATTCTGTGATTCTATGATTCTATGATTATTAGTCAGAGAATCTGAAACATCATGGAAGGTTCATAATTGTTTCATTGGGCTTGAATACTTGACTAGAGATTTAGGCAAAGATTAGATCTGTCAGAAAGTAATCAGAAGCTGGATGCCTAGATCTGAAGTTATGGACTACCTAGGATCTATTCTGACAGGGAAACCAGAAGAGCTGCTGCCTGTCAATATCTGTAAACTCCACCCTTCTCCACCCCCTCTCTGTGGGCAATAGGATGTTGCACAGTAAAAATGGAATGCTGCGGCTGTGTTACAGGATAACTGAGACCCCTGGGGCATATTTCACTGTTCAACCAAGGAAGAAGATTTTAGGATAACAGTGTGAACAAGTGAACTATTTGAAAGATAGAAACTGACTGTACAGATTAAGAAAGTTCAAAAAGAATCAGTTCATATCCTGTATGTCATTCAGTTAATTGAATTACTACTTGACATTAAAATTAAAGGGCAGTTAATTTCTATCTGACCCATGCCACTGGAGAAATTAGACGAACTCAACTACGAAGAGAAAGATGTTAATTTAGAATTTATTCTACAGCAATTGTGTGGTTTGTCCTCCAAGTAGCATTCAATGCATTTGATTTCGAACTAAACTTTATTCAGGAAGGTAAATCTATCAGGTACTTTGATAGACAGACAATAGGAATCTCAGGTCTTCCCATTAACATGAAAAAAAAGAGATCAAAGTTGAGAGAAAGAAGTATATCTGTACAGATCTATCCTACAATATATTATCTGATATTCTATGCCACATTTTTGATGAATTCTACTAGAAATGAAAATTTCAAAATGGCAGTAACAGGAGTTTCTTTTGTTTCATGCTATCTTTCATAAACATTTGTGTGATTCTTCAGAAGGAAAAGATACAGTTGCACTTAAACAACTCTGACAAGAAAACAGGAGAAGAAAACCATGACAGAAATTTACTGCAATGAACTTTTATATTTACATCTAGTACCAAGATATAACTCAGTACAAAATGCCCGATGCATACATTTACCACATCTGCCCTATTCAGCTTTCTGATTATGAAGTACATTTGTATGCATCCACATTAGTAATTTAATGTACAAGAAATATTTTTCAGTGAAAATTTGCACTGCACTTCATCTTTAGTCAGTGTCCTGAAATGAACACCCAAGAGCACTACAGACATGTGTAAAGCAGTTTCACACCCAGCAGATGCAGCACAGATGATGCAGACCTGGGTTTAGAGTGGCCAACCACAGTGTACATACCTGTGTGAAGAAGAGGTTCTTCTCTTGAAGATCTTTCCAAATCTATACTTGCGTAGTGCATCCTGGAAGTTGACACTGTTGGTGCATGTGCAGTGTGGATTAAGAGTGATGAAACAGGACATGACCTGGAGCCAAATCCATCACTTTGGTAGGAGATAGATATTGCCTGTAGAAATTCTTTGTTGTGTTCAAATCAATTTGGAATTCTGATATCTGACACTCTGAAGTTTGCTGGGTGGCCAGAAACCCTCTGTTTAAGAAGTGGAGTCATTACACAGATTCACAGAATGTTTGTGAAGACACCACTTGGAATTATCTAGTCCAAACCCTATGCTTCAATCAACATCATCTAGAGCCCATTTCCCAGGATCACATCCAGACAGGTTTTGAATATCTCCAGAGAAGGAGACATTCTAAAATGCTCTCTGCTGTTCTATCTGTGTCAGACCATGGCAAATATGCTTTGTTCAAAGTTTTCTTATCTGTCTTGTTTTTCTGTTCGTAGGGTACTTTGTTTGCCTATAGTATTCTCATTCTTTGACTGGGATTAACATTTAACATTAACATTCCACGTCTCTCTGTGTAACAAGATAAATATTTTCTATGTCTTAAAATTAGAATAATAGAATCATAGGATATCATGTTGGAAAAGACCCACAAGGATCATTGAGTCCAGTTTGTGGTTCCACACAGAACCACCCCAAAATCAAAACCTACACCTGAGAACACTGCCCAAGGTCTCCTTGAACGCCCTCAGCTTGGAGTCATGACCCTCACCCTGGGGAGCCTGTTCCAGCTCCTGGCTGCTCTTTGGTGAAGAACCTTTTCCTAATCCCCAACCTGACTCTCCCCCGACACAGCTCCATGCCATTCCCTCAAGTCTTGTTTTTCCTTTTATGTGCTTTATTCTTTTATATTCTTATTTTCCTTTTATATATATATATATACATTTTTTAAAGTATTTCTGTAATTTCCTCCTGAAGAGTCTCATAGGAATCAAGTTCTGTGAACAACAAATCACATGTGGTTAACAGTTTTGTCACTGTAAATCATTGCTGTGTAGATGCTTGACTCCTGTCACAGAGCCTACCCTTTGGGCTGGCAGCTCTCTATCACTGTCTGTACTCTAATTGATCATAGACAAAGTAACTTCCATACACTTTGTTCTTTTTAAAATAAGTTCTTTTATTCCGTCTGCTATATAAATGACAACTTGCTCCATGGTTTACAGGCTGGTTCAGCCTGGTTCTGTGACAAGCAGGGTGGAGGGATTTTCACAAAATCCACGCCTCTGGAAAAGAGAAAGAAGGGTCCAAAAATAATTAAAAACATACTCTGGGCCAGTCACAATAGAATCATAGAATCACCAAGGTTGGAAAAGACCTAAAAGAACATCCAGTCCAACCATTCACCTATTCCCAATAGCTCCCACTAAACCATGTCCCTCAACACAACATCCAGCCTTTCCTTGAACACCCCCAGGGTCGGTGACTCCACCACCTCCCTGGGCAGTCCGTTCCAGTGCCTGACCACCCTTTCTGAAAAGTAATACTTCCTCATGTCCAGCCTGAATCTCCCCTGCCGTAGCTTGAAACCATTCCCTCTGGTCCTATCACTAATGACACGAGAGAAGAGGCCGACCCCCAGCTCACTACAACCTCCCTTCAGGAAGTTATAGAGAGCAATGAGGTCTCCCCTGAGCCTCCTCTTCTCCAGGCTGAACATTCCCAGCTCCTTCAGCCTCTCCTCATATGGCCTGTGTTCCAGACCCCTCACCAGCTTTGTTGCCCTCCTTTGAACACGTTCCAGGACCTCAATATCTTTCTTGCAGTGAAGGGCCCAAAACTGGACACAGTACTCAAGGTGCGGCCTCACTAGTGATGAGTACAGGGGGACAATCACTTCCCTGCTCCTGCTGGCAGCCCCGTTCCTCATGCAAGCCAGGATGCCATTGGCCTTCTTGGCCACCAGGGCACACTGCTGGCTCATGTTCAGCCGAGCATCAATCAATACCCCCAGGTCCATTTCCTCTACGCAGTCCTCCAGCCACACCGCCCCAAGCCTGTAGCGTCGCCTGGGGTTGTTGTGGCCGAAGTGCAGGACCCGGCATTTGGCCTTGTTGAAATTCATCCTATTGGCTTCAGCCCAGCTCTCCAGCCTGTCCAGATCGCTCTGTAGGGCCTCGCTACCCCCAGGCAGATCCACACTTCCAGCCAATTTGGTGTCATCTGTGAATTTACTGAGGGTGCACTCGATGCCCTCATTGAGGTCATCAATAAAGATATTGAAGAGGACAGGCCCCAGCACCGACCCCTGGGGAACACCACTCACGACCGGTCGCCAGCTGGATTTAACTCCATTCACCACCACTCTCTGTGCCCGGCCCTCCAGCCAGCTCCTTACCCAGCCAAGACTGAACCCATCCAAACCTCTGGCTGCCAGCTTCTGCAGGAGAATGCTGTGGGAGACAGTGTCAAAGGCTTTGCTGAAGTCTAGGTAGACCACATCAACAGCCTTTCCCTCATCCACCAGATGGGTCACTAGATCATAGAAGGAGATCAGGTGCAATAGGGTGCTGTGAGAATCCTTCTTTGTTTTCTGATTCAAAGCTTGCTTCCTGAGGTATTTCTTGTGATAAGACTCTAACTGATTTATTGAGGAGGCAAGTGGTGAGTGCTACTGTGTGACGACCAACATCACTTTGGGGACATTTGAAAGCACCTTTCTCCAGAGCTTCTTGCCTCTGGAAAACAGTGCTCAAGAGTGTTTACTGGTGGAAGATCTGGCCTGTGACTAAATAGCTCCAGCTTGTCATGGGAAAACTGGGGAATGATACCAACGTGTTCTGTGAAAAACAGGATGCAGATGGGCATCCCTGCTCCCTCTTATCTGCTGGCAAGGGCTGGAAGATAGAAACAAAGGAGTTTCTGCTGAGATCCCAGAGCCGGAAGCTGCCACTCCAAGGAGAGCTGACTCAACCACTTTGGATTTGAGCTGTCACTCCAAAGACAGCTGACTCAACCACTTTGAAAGCTTTGAAAAGGGGCCATCATTACCACGGTCACTGTTACCGTTGCCATCGTTGTTGTCAACAATACAACACTGCCTGATGACCCACCACTACTGAAGATCAATGGCTGAACTACAAGCCGTGCTGGGTCCGTGGTGGTGACTATCTCTCACTTGCTGCCTGCAAAGACTACTTGCTTCTTCTTTCCTATCTTTTCTATCGCCCTCCTTCCCTTCCCCATTACCCTAATTCATAATAGCATCCATCCTCCCCTTTCCCATCTCCCTGATTAAAATCTGTAATAAACTGGTCGGACCAGTATTTGAACTGTTGTTTCTTAATCTCACACCGGGTATACAGATATTAAAAGAACCTCTTCTCCCTCCCATAAATTGGAGCAAGACAGGTGCTTTTGCCAGTCTTTACCAGATAGGAACCAGGGAGTCTCCAACATAGTCAGCTCTTGGGAACCCCCAGTCACCCCATGAATATAAATTGATTTTGTCCCTTGGTGACTCAAGGACATCAGAGTGCACTGTGCACCAGTGTCCACCAGGACCATATTATATTTCTGTGGTTCTGGTTTGCCAGCCCATCTAATCCACACAGTCCTATATACTCTATTGTCCCTTTCCCCACCCTGGCTGAGATGTTACCTCCATTGTCCACAGCAACTGGAGCAATCATCTTTTTGGAGAAGTTCACCTTGGTGGTTGATTTGTCTTGTAATTCTTTTACCTGTGCTTGAAGTGCAGGAGTGGGTTTTTTATGCCACTTCTTCATATCTTCTCCTTGGCCACATAGGTAACACCACAAGGCAAAACGCAATGTAGACTTACTGCTGTCACTTGCTTGTGCAGGAAGGATGTCTTTTCATAGCTCAGACACTGGGTGATGCTGGAAGGAAACCAAGTTGATCAGCCCCTCCGGTAGGATGTTTTGGGAATTCTGGTCCCCATTGGATGTATCTGGTACCACCATGGATCCATCAGCACTAAGTATGGTAGACAGTTTGTTTATTATATCTTCTTAATTGCTCTTCATTCTGTCCAGTTTTTCAGCTACTTTTGTAATGACTGAAACACAAGCTCGTAGAGGGGTTAAATGTAATTCGAAGTCTTGAAGTTTATTAATCAGTTCGTTTATAAGGGGTCTTCTTTCCCCTTTGCCATACATTACTGCAAATGTACTGGTGTACCTTTCTGGTGCAGTCTTTGTGAACACACACCACATATTTGGTGTACACCTGACTCTCTCAGGATCATGCTCTTGGTCTGGCTCGTCAGAAATGAAAGTGGAGCTATGTAACATAGGAATGAAAGTGGAGTTTTGTAACATTTCCACCACGGAGTATTCTCTCAACTAATGGATGCTTTTTTTCTGTATCAGTCTATTTCTTTTTCTTAGGCATCAGACTGTCTTTGAAGGGGTATCTTTCTTTTACAGCTAACATCTGCTTCCAGAGGGTGAAGGCCTGGTTCTGACATGTACTGATACCCCTGTCAATGGCTGAATCCCTAGCAATGCACACAGTTGGTGAGCTTTTCTACTGTCTAACCACACACTGTTGGTCCCATTGTCCCAACATTGAAGTAACCAGATGACAGTAGGCTCATTTGGGTGACATGAAAAGTCTTTTCTCAGACCTCGAATTTCATTCATTTTCAGAGATCGACCAACAATGGTAATGATGTCTTGCTCACCCTTTTGGGACTTCTCTTTGCCTTCATAGGCGTTGATGACCACAGTCTTATTGAGGGCCCTTCCCTTGGACTCAGGGGTACTTCCCCTGGATCTCGGAGCCATTGCTCTGGACATCTTTCCTCCTCTTCTCTTATAGTGACTGCTTCTTCTACTTTACCCTCCTCCTCTTTCTTCTATTCTAACTGAGTCAAGATTCATTTTATTTTCTGTCCTCTTACAGGGGCAACTGACATCGATTCTGGTGTCTCCTATAGTTGATCAGGTTGGTCAATTCCGATGCTCTCACACTCAAGGTCATCTTGGAGTCTGTCTTATTCGACTATGAGAGTATTTAGTTCAGATTGGAGGGTGTCTCACTCAATTTGGAGGGTGCTCTCTTCAGATTTGAGGGTGTCGAGTTTGGATTGAAGGGAGCCTCGCACAGATTTGAAGGGGTCTTATCAAGATTGGAGATTCTTTTTCTCAGCTTGGAGATCTTCCCCTTTGTCTTGGAGACTTTCTTTCTCAGCTCGGAGACACTCTTACCAAGTTTTGAGATTCTCTCTCCTAAGTAGGAGACTCTCTTTTTCAACCCGGAGATTCACTGTCTTGGCTTGGAGACTCTCTCTTTGGATTTGAAGAC
This sequence comes from Centrocercus urophasianus, assembly GCF_019232065.1. Lineage (NCBI taxonomy): Eukaryota > Metazoa > Chordata > Aves > Galliformes > Phasianidae > Centrocercus > Centrocercus urophasianus. Next base: position 20,369,729 of record NW_024884142.1, read on the forward strand.
TCTCTAGGTGACTCCCTTTCTGAACCTGGAGATTCCCCTTCTCGGCTCGGACTCTCTGCTGGAAACTCTCTTTTTCAGCTTGGAGACTCTTGCTTGTTCTGTACTGTCAACCGGGAACTCTCCCTTTCAGCTTGGAGATTGAAAATGTACTTTACCTGTTTAAAATATGTGGTATGATTTTAACATCAGTAATGTATTATAATTAATGTTTGGACCATTTCAGAGTACGTTCTCAGGAATGAAATAATGAACTTTCAAATGAAGTTTATGCAACTGCACTACTGTGTGATTAAATATGTACACAATATTTTCTTTGTGTGTGGATAAGACAATGAGGTTGATTGCTCAATCATATCAAGATTTAACACTGTATTTGGAAACTATTGCAATTAGAAACTAAAATCTGTATTTATCAAATACTCGTTCCTCAAAATATGAGAGATATTTAATTCTTTATTATTTCACTGTAAGAAGGGTTGTGATCTGGAGGATCATAATCAAAAGCATGTAGCCTGGACTACAATGTATTTCCAAAATAAACTACATGCTTGTAATGCATGCTGAATCATAATGATTTAATTATGTATGTAAATATAAATATAAATATAAATAATTAAGTATTATATATATATAATATAATATATATACTTATATATATATTATATAATTATTATATATATATATTATATATACATACGTATATATATATATATATATATACATATATATATGTATATATATATAATTTAAGTACCTCTTCCCCCCGAGGAGTCATAAAGAGCTAATAGACAAAATGTCTTCAGAATACATAAGGCAGTTAATGCTATTTTGTATACTTCCTGGTGAAGGAATTTTTATTTTATTTTTTATTAACATTTCATTGCTTGAAGAAGAACAATAATGAATGGAATTTTATTATGTGATACTTGTTTGTTTTTCGGGCTTGAGCTGTTTCCCATTGAAACTGACCATCTTGTCCGCTGCCTGTCAAGCAAAAAATTTAGTTCTTCCTTCTGGCCATGCTGGCAAACTGGATGGAAAATCTGCAACTTTGGGAAAATGATTAATCACAGGGCAGGATACTGCTTCACTGAATAGTTTTTCTTTTTTCATGGCTTACCCTCTTAACCTTTCTGTTGGGAGACTGTAGAAAGAAGTCAGTGAAAATGAAGACAAGAAGAAAAAGGGGTTAGCAGTTCTATGTGAAAATGTCTCAAAGTTTCAGAATTCAAAGGATCAGCTGGATCTTACTTTATCTATTTACTTCACCTTTCTCATTGGATTGGATAGGAAGGTTGTCAAGATGGTTATAGGTTAGATGCTAGCACTAATCTATAGTCTATCTAACATACTAGTGTTAACAGTATTTTACTGGTAACTTTTAACTCTGGTCAGAAATGAAAAAAAACCAAACGTTAAGCTCTACAGCAACTAGACTCAATCACACTGACTTCAATTATGCTTAAAAGTATTTTAATAGTTGCACTGACAACTAAAACTATCATGAAGTATGGGCTGCAGCTTCTCTGGGACACAATTAGGACATTTTTACAAGAAATACTTCTCTAATAAATAGCTTGATGCAGAGCCAAAAGAGGAAGAACATGAAAATAAAGACGAAGGAAATGAAAAAGAGTAAACAATTTCTTTCCCCCTATATCTCCTAATAAGGAAAGTGTCTAAGATTCTGAATAAATTATCAATTTAAAATGAATAGCATCACAAATCTTTTTCTTTTTTTCTTTTTTTTTTTTTTTTTCCCCTCCAGATTATATAGTGCCTTTTAGAGGCAAACAAACAAACAAACAAAAAAATCCTCCAGGTTATTGTTCAATAAATAAATAAATAAATAAACAAACAAATATTAACAAGAAAGAAATCTGTTACCCTAAACTATTATGTCTACATTTCAAAGTAAATATTCAAATAAAACATATTGTTGAATTCTTTTTAAATTTTTTTTTTGTGTTGCATTTCTTTGTTTAGAGATGTGAGAAATAAGTTCCATATTTCAACAAGAAAATATTTTAAAATTTCTCACCACCTTTTTATGAAAAGAAATAAAGAGCATTAATATGAATTCATAATTTCAGCATACAAGGGGATTTTTTAGTAAAATGATAAATGTTATCAATTTTTTAGGACAAAATATTTAACTGAGGTCACTTTTGCATGGCCATGTAAGAAAAAAGTATTAGATGAACATCAGTAGTTGCCACATCATGCTTCCATTACCTCCAAGATGATTCCTATTGTTTAAGACTGTATTCATACCACTCCTTGGTATCAGAGACTACATAATGCCAGAAAGAGACCAGCATGTTACAGTGGGCTGCAAGTTGATTTTGACTCAGCAATAAAGCTTTGTGACAAAGAAAGTCAAATGAATTGTGACTGTGTCAACAAGAGCATTGACAACAGATCAAAAGAAATGATTGTGAGGTTGTGTTTGAAATACCGCATCCAGTCTTTGCTCCTTAGCTCAAGGAAAACTCTGACATACTGGACTGTATATAACAGAGTACATTCAAAATAATAAGGAGGCTATATTACAAAATGTTTAAAAGGATGAGACACCTCTGATAGACATCAGTCTTAAGAAAAGTCTTAGAATAGGTGCTATTGCTGTTCCAAACAGGAGATAGACAGACTCTACCTTCAGGTAAATAGCGATGGACGCAAAGCTCTGCAATGGGAGAAACTCTGGCTATAATACACAAGGAAAAAGGTTTTTTTACCATTAAGATACTAAAAAACTGGAACAGTTTTCCTGGGGAATTTGAGCTGGACTCTTCATCCCCGGTAATATTTAGAACTTTACTAGTCAAGCCCAATAACAACATGACCTAGTGCTCTTTTCAGTCCTGCTCAGTGAAATCAGCAACGGAGGCAAATGAATCACAGAAGATCCTATCTAACATTATGAAACATTCCTCAGTTTGAGAATGTCTGAACACTGAATGAAGTTGTTAGAGAGGCTGTGAATTTTCCATCCTTGGACATATTCAGAAGTTGTACTACCATAGTTCTAGGCAAGTGTCTCTAAGTGGCTAAGTCTGAACAAATAGATTGGACCACATGGATCTATATGTCCATTCCCACCTCAGCCTTTTTGTAATGCTGCTTGGAGTGAAAAATTGGACCAAATGATCTCCATATAGTCACTATAAATGACTCTGTTGTACATTAGTTTAATTGTATAAATTAAAAAAAAAATTCTTCCCATTTTATTCGTTCAGTAAGCTAGACATTTCTAGATGACTTAAGAGGAATCCAATGTTGATATCCCAAATAACTTTCTGAAGAATCTGGAGCATTACCCTAGTTTAGGGGCACAGAATTTTCTGTGATTCCTGAGGGACGTATGGTGAAAAATATATTTTAGAATGGTTTCCAATTTTCCATATTGCTGAGCTGTGCATTTTCACTTTAGTTGGCATGAATATAGATGCTGTATTTGTAAGAAAGACAAGACGTGTAATATGGAAGCAATATGGAGTATAACGTGATATAAGTATAGGAAGAAATACAGAGGAATGAATAGATTTCAGAATTTCATTTTGTCTGGCTGCAGAAGGCTTGGTACAAAATTTGTTACATCCATCAATGAATCATGGATAGTACACGTTTCCCTTATTGAGTGAGTAAATCACCAGAGGAAATAACATATTTTTCATTTTTCCATTTCACAATAGTGTTCTGAATCACAGGAAATTGCTTGTTCATTTCGTTTTGTATTTCAATAACAATATTCTATTGAGGTAGAAAATTAAGTTTAAACAGAAAGAATCATGAAAATGTGACGAATGTATAGCTTAACTTTTGTCTACATTCCACAATCAAATACAGTTGTAGTCATACTTTGCAAAAACATTTCAAAGCAATAAAAGATACAAAATAATACAGTCAGAAGGAAAGGAAGCCATCCAGAGGGACATGGGCTGGCTGGAAATGTGGGCCATGAAAACCTAATGAGGTTCAATACGGCCAAGTGCAAGGTGCTGCACTTGGGCCGGGGTAATCCCAGGTATTTCTACAGACTGGGAGAAGATCTCCTTGAGAGCAGCACTGCAGAGAAGAACTTGGGGGTCCTGGTGGATGAGAAGCTGGACGTGAGCCAGCAGTGAGCACTTGCAGCCCAGAAAGCCAACTGTATTCTGGGCTGCATTAAAAAAGGGGTGGCCAGCAGGGAGAGGGAGGTGATTGTCCCCCTCTACTCAGCTCTTGTGAGGCCCCATCTGGAGTACTGCATCCAGGTCTGGGGCCCCCAGCTCAAGTAAGACACAGAACTCTTGAAATGGGTTCAGGGAAGGGCCACAAAGATGATCAGAGGGCTGGAACACCTCTTCTATGAGGAAAGTTGAGAGAATTAGTCTAGTTCAGCTTGGAGAAGAGAAGGCTCTGGGGAGACCTCATTGTGGCCTTCAAATACTTGAAAGGATTATATTAACAGGAGGGGGAACTGCTGTTTACAAGATTGGATAGTGATAGGACAGGGAGGAATGGTCTTAAATTGAGACAGGGGAGGTTTAGGTTAGATATTAGGAGGAAGTTTTTCACACAGACAGTGGTGACATACTGGAACTGGTTGCCCAAGGAGGTTGTGGATGCTCCATCTCTGAAGGCATTCAAGGCCAGGCTGGCTGTGGCTCTGGACAGCCTGGTCTAGTCATTGGCAACCCTGTACATAGCAGCGAGGTTGAAACCAGATGATCATTGCGGTCTCTTTCAACCCAGGCCATTCTCTATTATTCTATGATAGAATTAGCACCTTAAAATTTCTGATACAAAACAAGAATAACTTTAAAAATTATGCAGGCATTTTAGAAAGGAGAGATCTTTAAAAAAGAGAGATATCTTTCAAAACCACAATTTTACTTTTTAATTTCTTCATCTTGTCTATCCTTCTCCAGAAATAAACAGATATATACGTATATATATATATATATCACTTCATCATACAGTAACTATTTCCTGCTATAGAATATAAGACTGAACTAATGTTTAGTATAGTGCTGCATACCACCATCTGAACTTTCATTAACTGTACCTTTTAATTGAATTCTCCTGATTTTCTAGAATCAACACTAAGAAATTTTTTGAGTGGAACTGAAAGAAACACGAGATTTTCAAACATTTAATATGTTTCAGTCTGTTCAATATAACTTATGCAACACAATGCCAGTGGGGGTTCTGATTTCCAGAAATTTGGTCATATCACAGTAGGCACACATATTTACAAACTATCAAATGAAGAATGAGATGAACAAAGTAAACTAAAATTAGCAACAACATGTTCCTTCCCTGCAGCAACATATATAGTAAGTAATGGATGATGACAGATTACTTCTAATTTTTCCTCTTATTTCTACTATGAATGAGCAAATTTTATTAGTAGCACTGAAACCCTCCCTGTCCGCATGTGGGACAGAAAACTGAGAGTTTTAATCTACAAATATTTTTTCTCCAAGATGTAGAGCAAAGGGTTGTTAGTGACATACTGTTGCAGAGCAGGGCTGCTCTGCAAGTACAGCAAAGAAGGTGGAGTGCAGTTGCGAGCTGTAAAGGGTTGGATGACTCAGTGAAATTAAGGAGATACTATATGAAGTTCTCACAGGAAAGGCTTTTCTGTAGGCACCAGATATTCTACTTTCACAGGAAGAAGTCACCTCTTGGTACTTAGCCCATTTCAAGACTTTTCACAATGTTTGTCAATTAAAACTGTTGAGATAATCATTTTCATAAAGAAAAAGATATTGATGAAATACTTTTTCATTCAGTGAAGGGTTAATTTGACTGACCGGAGCCAAATGGACAACAGTATGGTCTGCATGACATCTTATTAGCAGGCAGAAAGTAAATCAGAAATTGTTCCATATTAGTTAATGGAGAGGGGATAAGAATCAGGTACTATATATTCAGTGAAGCTCCTACAGTAATGGTATATGTATAGCTTATTTGTGATTTGATGTTAATAGATGTATACACTCAGATATACTCTTCTGTAAATCCATTTAGAGTATATTTAAGAAGCTATAGGTTTAGTCTCTTGTCTCACTACATCTGTTTTTTTTTCATATTTTTGTTAAAAAGATGATGGATGCACTAATAGAAATTGAAATTAACTAAGTTTTTTTTCCTTTTCTTTTTTTATGATACGTGCTGATGGTACAATTTAACAAATAAATAGCAGGCTACTGAACATAGAATATTTTATTATTTCTCATACAATCTTCTCAGTACATAACAACTTCATTTCTGCATGCAGACGTGAAACCCTAAATTATATACAGGCAGATAGAAGCAGATGGTCAAAATTCTATCTGAGCATGCCTCAGAGTGAAGGGTTTTTTTATTTTTATTTTTTTTTTGTTTTAGTGGGGTTTTCTTGGGGAAGAAGAAGGGGTTGTTCTAAAATAGGATTTTGTTCTGTTTTGGTTTAATGTTTTATCATGTCACTTGTCCTAAGCTAGAAAGAATTGTAAACACAAATCACAGCATCAAGATCATTGGTGAAAATTTTATTCTTATGAATCATAGGGAAATGCTTCAGACATTAACTTGGTTTAAGCATTTTATATCTAATTCTACTGCATATATTTAAGTTTGTCAAATAATATGTCCTCTGGATCATCCTATTAATTCGAATCATGTATCTTTTAACTTTACTTGCAGACTTGATTCTGGACATTACTTTTCCTGTACATACTGTCCATATATTTCAAAATATCTGAGAGTGAAATTAATGATATAATTAAAATGCATTTAATTGATTTTAAAATGTCATTTATGATTTTCTTTTGTAAAGTTCCAGTAAAATAGGAATATATTATGTACTTATACAGTAACCAGTGAATTCATTTACATATGCTCCTGCTGATAACCTTTATTAAAAATTATTTGACATTTGAAATTATTTGCTCCCACTGGTAATCCCAAAGTGGTGAATGTCTGTAGATATGCCTGCTAGCATAATTGTAATATATACGTGATGTTAATGTAGAATTTGGAAATTGGAATTAAGATTTTTGATATTGTTTAAGGAAGTTATATAAGCCATTCAAACTGAATATATTCTACTTGAAGTAATAGAGATTTCTTAATGTATATTTTCAATAATATTTTGAAGAAATTATATCAATTTATGCAGAAACAAAAAAGAGATTAAAAGTAAACGTTAGGTATTTTTTTCTAGGGAAAAAATGGAAATCAGAAATCAGATATCCTTTAGACAGAAACAAACAAAAAAAACCTATTTAGATACACATCAAAAAGCTAATTTTATATATTATACTTATATTTATATATTTAAATTAAAAATATGGAATCAATGCACCTATAAAATTTGGCAATCTAGAATTTTCTTTCTACAGATTTCAGATCTCGCATACAATTTTCCTTGGAGTGTTTTTTTTTTTTTTTTGACATAATGAAATTTCTCTGCTTTAGATTTTTTCAGTTGTGATAAACTCTTCAAACTCTGTAAAAGTACAAAAAAAATTGAGAACTTAAAGACATATTCTCAATGATTTTGTACACTCACAGTATTTGAAATACTTAGAAGTTTTACACATTTTTACAAATACATTTGGAATTCATCATTCTGTTGTTTTACCACTTTCAATAATAAATCTATTTTTTTAAGTAACTTCATTTCTAATCTCACTTATGCACACATCTATTCAAAAAATGGCAGTATAACTTTTTTCATTGTTTTGAAATATCAGGTTCTGTCTTGCTTTTGTATGAAATCTCATATTCTGATAATTTTATTTGATTTGCTTTATGTTTGATTATTGTTTAATTATTAAATGTAATAAACATATTCATTTTAGACAGCAATGGAAACCGTAAATATAACAGTGCATCTCAGAATTTGACAAAAAGTCTTATTCCTCATGATAGCTTTTATGGAAAATGCAATTATCGTACAATTTCTACCTTGAAGAAGCATAGCTGGCATCATGCTGAATAAATGAAAACTTTTTTTTGTCTGGTCCTTTTTTTGACTCTGAATTTATTAGACAGTTGGGAATCAGTCACAACTGAGCTTTCATCCATGTGTTTGATCAATGTTTTGGCTGCTGTTCTTAAGGAACATTTCTTTCTTCTCATATCCGCATCTGTTTTTTTGTGTGTCTCTATACATGTAATATTACTAAAAGTTAACCCACCAATTTAGCCAGCTAATTTTTCCAATATAACATTTCACTTGAAATATAAGGATCAAGTATTAGATTTTTCTGGTAACCAATACATTGTTATCAGCAGAACAGCAAATCCTATAATTTTTCAAGTTTACTTGTTAGTACAATCAACAAAAATGTCCTAAAAAACTAATCATGAGTGCTATTTGGTGAAACTTATGTTTTTCAACCTACTTTGATCATGACATCAAGAGAAGTCTAGCTTCTCAAAAAACTGATGTGACAAGGATTTTATTCTTGTTGTAACTAAATGAATCTTAACATCTTCTATCCAATTCTAGACTTCCAGCATTCAGAAATTCCTTCATAGGATAGTCTTCTCTATAGCCTACACTATATTGGTCATTGCTATTGGCCTGTATGGTGATCAGCTTGTTGGAACCGTCACAGTGCTGAGACTGGCACTTCAGAACAGGTCTGATCAGAGAGGACATTACAGAGGAAGTTAAACAAACAAACCTGATTCATAAAAGAAATTATCATCTGAAAAGTATTTTTTTGTGACATTTGTACACATTTTTATAAAAGCAGTTGGAAGGAGAGTGAGAAAAATAGACAAACTTCCCTTAAAAATCTCTGATGTGGTCTCTCGTCCATCTTTACAGATATTCTAATTCTTGCTTTTTCCTTTAGCCTTTTTCTGTGAGCAGCTGTGCTTTTGAATAACCTCTGAATTTTTGCCAAGAAATGACTTTCAGAGGTATTTTGCTCTTTAATGATTTTGAAAGCTCTACTCAGCCTTTTCTGGAACTGTAGTTTCCTTCTGAACTCCTAGGCTATGGCTTAATCAATAAAGGTAATGTAAGCCTCTCCTTTTTATTCTGTTATTTCTTTGAAAACTATACCACAACCATCTTGCCTTTGCAACATTCAGTTCAAAAAAGTATTAGTTATGCATGATACACTTCAATGTCCATCTCTTTCTTTTCTTTTTTCTTTTTTTTTTTTTTTTTTTTACCCCTGGTAACTAAAAGCTATAAACGTTCATTAAATTGGCATTTAAATGTAAGTTTTTGAAGAAAAAAAACCTTTACAGTCAGATAATCACATAGCCTGTTTCCTCTTTCCTTCATTGAATCAAATGTAGCAAATCAATAGTTGAAATTTGTATTTTGAAAACTGTGTACAGGTGAATGAGATAGTTCATGTAATACCTTATTTCTAAAAAAACTTTGTATTTTTGGAAGTGGAGCATGTTGATAAAATGTAATTACAGAGAAGTAGTTACGGCTTTAGCACCATTTAGCTAAAGAAGGACATTTATTTTTTAGCATGTACTTTTAGTTTTTGTGGGAAAGGAAAGGAAAGGAAAGGAAAGGAAAGGAAAGGAAAGGAAAGGAAAGGAAAGGAAAGGAAAGGAAAGGAAAGGAAAGGAAAGGAAAGGAAAGGAAAGGAAAGGAAAGGAAAGGAAAGGAAAGGAAAGGAAAGTAAAGGAAAGGAAAGGAAAGGAAAGGAAAGTAAAGGAAAGTAAAGGAAAGAAAAGAAAAGAAAACAAAAGAAAAGAAAAGAAAAGAAAAGAAAAGAAAAAAGAAAAGAAAAGAAAACATTTGAGTCATAGAATCAAAGAATGGTAGAATGGCTTGGATTGAAAGAGGCTTCAGAGATTATTCATTTCCAACTCCATGACATAGGCAACTCCATTGCTATGCACCAGATCTGGCTGCTCAGGATCAACCCAACTTGGACTTGAATGCCTCCAGAGGAACACTCTCCTCCCTTCCCTGCTGCCACTCCCCTGCTGATGCAGCCCAGGATACAGCCATATGGGCTGCAGGCACACACTGCTGCCTCATGCCCAGCTTTCCGCACACCAGGAGTCCAAGCCCTTCTCCGCGGGTTTGCTCTCAAGTTGTTTATCTTCCAGACTGTAGACATATCTGGGATTACCCTGATCCAGGTTCAGTACCATGCACTTAGACTTGTTAAACATAATTAAGTTCTTGTGTGATCACTTTACAAGTGTGTCTAGGCCCCTCTTGATGTCACTCCTTCCTTCTGTTATGACAACTGCATCCCTCAGCTTGGTGTCATCAGCAGCCTTAGTGAGGGTGCCCTTGATTGCATCATATATGTCACTGATAAAGACATTGATAAAGATTAATGAGTACTTGTCCCAAGACAGGCACCTGGAGGACACCACTCATCACCGACCTCAACCTGGATGTAGAGCCACTGACAACAATCCTCTGGCCACCATCACTTCCATTATAGATGGACACTGTCAGGTACCTTTGGTGAAGCCATGCTGGCTGTCTCAGATCACCTGCTCATCTTGTATGTGCCTTGACATCTTTTTCAGGAGGATATGTCCCATGATCTTCTCAGGCACAGATGTGAGGCTCACCAGCCCGTAGTTCCCCAGGTCTTTCTTTGTCCCTCTCCTAAAAATGGGAGTGGTGTTTCCCTTTTTCCAGATACTGGGTGCTTTGCCTGATAGTAATGACCTTTCAAACATGGAGAGTGGCTTGGTAACCACATCAGCCACTTCCTTCAAGATGCTGGGATGCCTGTCGCCAGGCCCCATCAGCTTAAACAGGTCTCATAAGTCTCATATGATTCACTCTTCTTTTGCAGTGGGAGGGATTTTACTCACCCAGCCATCACTTAGAGGTTTAGAAATGTTAGTTTCAAGAAACTGACACAAGAAGCCTGGCTAGTAGTAAAGACTGAGGCAAAGAACTTATTGAGTACTTCAGCATCCTCCAGCTTTGTTGTAGCCATCTTTCCCTTCTCATTTATCAGAGGAGATATGCTCACTTTGGCCTGTCTCTTCTCACCAATGTACTTGTAAGTCCCTTCTTGTTAATGTTTACATCCCTTGCCAAGTTCAGCTCCATCTTTGTCTTTGCTTTCCTAATACCATCTCTGCAAATCCAGACAACATCCCCATATTTTTCCCAGGTGACATATCCTTGCTTCTACCGTCTGTACTCACCCTTGTTTTCCCTCAGCTTGACCAGCAGGTCCTTGCCAAACTGTGCCAGTTTCCTGTCTCCTCTATTTGTTTTCCTATATTTGGAGACAGAGAGCTCTTGTGCCCTAAGAAAGGCATCCTGAAAGTGCTGCCAACTCTGTCCACTCCTTTGTCTCTAAGGACAACTTCCCAGGAGGGAAGCTGTGAAAAGTTTCTATCTGCTTTCTCTTGGATTTTCACTGCAGATTGGAATAGTTTGAAGAGAAGTACTCAGTTTACTTCCATTAAGATTTAAGTTGTATTATCTTTTCATTCTACAGAGGCCACTTGCATGATCTCGTATGCAATCTTCACATAGTTGCAAAAATGAATTCTGCCTACTGATTGTCTGTTACATTTATTTGAGTCTGGGTGCCAGAAACAGTATGCAAGTAACTTATCTTTTGTAAGCAAATTTCGATTGTGAGTTGCTGAGGTATCAGAGTGAAAGAAAATACTAATTCATAGATGCAACATATTTTTGATGACAACATTTTACATATAGAAAACACAGAGAAGAAAAAGTGAAGAGAAATCCTTTCAGCAACTCTGACATCATACTTTTTTGAATTTATTACAAGACAGTCTTGCAGAAAAAATATCTTCCAGTTCAAAACTCTCAGGCTGTTTCTGATTGTCCAGAAAAATTTTTGTCTAACCACTGAAAAATAGATATACTGTAAAGTTCATAGCATACTTGTACTGAAAGACTGAATGCAGAGCTGTTGTGGAAATGTTTTCTGTGTTTCTTATGGTAAAACATATCCATATTACAAGCGTAGAAATCTGATCCTTGCTTTCTACTGCTTCTAATTTTATTGCCAGAATGAGTGAAACATTTTTATTGCTGTTCAGGAATGTTACTGGACAGTGTTTCTACCCTTAGCAATGTTTAAAATTCACTGTTATGAACCCAAAAATAATTTCTCATTTATTTATAAATTAGAAATTACCTCAGGCTCAAATAATGAATAAGGACATCCAAAGGAGCGCTAGAAAAATGTGTGATATGTATCCACAAGCTCCCTTCAGCCTTGTTCCTTCTGTGAAATCTCTCCCTCTCTTTTCTCATGTTTTATACGAACTATTTACAATCAGAAAATTGGCCTTCACTGTCTTTCAATCTTCTGACATAAGCCAATATAAGCCCAAAATAAATGAGGGAGCAGAACTCAAGAACATCCAGGGACTTTGTGTATGTATCACCTATTTTGAAAGTTCAAAGTCTATTAAAAAGTTGTTCCTAAAAACAATTAAAAAAAAAAAAAAGATATAATGGAAGATATTAATAAAGGGAATGCAGATGCAAAAGAAGCTGCAAGTGTTATCTATAGGCAGGAACTTAGTCATAATCTGTGGTGGCCCTAAATTAAATTCTGGCTCCAATGCTGACCATTTTCCTGCAGTTTTGAGATTAAAATAAATGCAAATTCTTCCAAAGAAAAGAACCTTTTAACTGCCATTCACTGCTATCTTTTTCGTTGTTGTTATATAGGCTACTTCTGAAAAAACATCCAGAACATCATTAGTTTCTTGGTTGCTCTGATTTCCAGTCTTAGCAATTTTTATTTCAGAGTATTAACATATATGGATATAAAAGGGCAAACATTTCTAATGATGACTTGCTTGACTCATCAAATCAGTTTGTTTTCTTAATATAAATAGTGCAAGGGTTCTACAAGGTGCGTGACAGTTCTTCATGCACTTTGAACCAAAGTAAAGCCCATGGGGTTGTGATTGCTGTTTGTATTTAAGACAGCAAATGTACCAAACCAATAGATGGGCCTGAGAACACTTTTGTTGAATTTAAAAAAACAGATTTGGCAGCACAGGAGGATCCTGTGCCTAGATTTGAGATACAAAATCTCCTAGATTCTCACTAATAACCACATGGCTCTGCTTTAGGTGAATTACATTTTTCTGCATAAAAAATGCATTTCTGACATTGACCCACACCACCTCTGTCAACAGTGCATTTTTAAGAGTTACTGCAGACAAGATTTTTGAAGTGAAATAACGATGAAACCAATAAGAGATTGCAAAATTGTGTTCAGGAAGTTGGCTGTCTTTGGTATTTGGCATTGAACAAAATGACACTTATTTAATTGTAAAATACATTTCCTTAGAAATACATACTATTGATGCAGAGTTTACATAAAACATAATTTTTGCAATTTAAAATCACACATCTGATAGTTTTGAAGACTTAGCTTTGCAACTATACTGATAATTATCTACAAGCATTTTATATATAATACTTCTCAAATGAAACAATAAATTAATTAATTTTCTTGTGTTTTGTTTGATTACAATAAAGAGTGAAGACTGACACATATCATTTTGTCAGAACAGCTTGGATAATGCCTGGCTGAAGTTCAGTAACAGTACTTCTCTTTGTCTTTTCACTTGTATTGAAAGTTGTATGGATCCTCTGCTCGCTGATTGGAGGACTTTGAGAATTTTGTCAACCAAACTGGTTGAAATTATCTGACAAAAAACAGTGGATGAGAAAAGCACTAAAATTGAAACTGGGGACTGTGACAGAGAAATTAAATATATATATATATATATATTTGTAATTTTGAATATAAGAAAGAGGAAAAACAGTAATAGCATTTGCCATCCCAGATTTCCTCAGCATTGCACCAGTGTAATATTATATGCCTTAAGTCTGTATATCTTGAGATGTTTTAATAGAAAGTACAGTTGAATATTAAAAGCTATCTAGATACACGTGTCCATATAACTGTATATCTGACTACAGACACAAAGTGTATCTTTAGGCACATCCTTGGGTTAATTTGATAAAGCATCTTGATTTTGGCATATGCAACTTGATCAGCATTTTGCTACCAATTGCATAACCTGATGATACTTATTTTTATATTACTTTGAACCCAATTTTTTTAATTCTAGTATTTCTGACACACGTGGTTGAAGTCCCATTTTCATTTGGAGAAGCCATGAAAAGAGATCAGATATAGTAAAATATCAGATATAATCAGATATAGTCATTTGCTGCTGAGAGTAGCTTCTGAGCAGGTAAGTCTGCGCTGGCAAGGGACCGGGAGTAAAAAAGCCAGACAAAAAGCTCTTTTTAAGGCTTTTTTTAAGGCTTTTTTGAGGCTAGGAACAGCACTGTGCTTGTGCTGGGGAGCTGGCAGCTGTGCCATCAGGGGTGGAGCAGGCATATTAGAGGGACCTGCCACTTAAACACCTTAAACACCTGCCCTTAACCTTCACACCTGATAATAAGCTTTAAATAACTTCGATTACACAAAACACACGAGGTGAGTAACCATTGTTTCTGCTCACTGAGAAAGGGGAGGTTCAGAGAGTGAGAACAGCTCACGCTTCCTATAGGGTGCTACATCTGTGCACGTGGGATGTGAGTCTAGTGAGAATTGTAAGCTTCAGTCCCTCCTTAATCAGTAGACCAGCTTTTCTTGGCAGTCTCAGGCCACAGGCCAGAATATGGTCTCCACTAGACAGTGGACTTATTCTAAGAAGACTGTGGCAACCCAGATGGAGAGGTTGCCAAGAAATATCACTGTTCAGGTCTCTGGCTGCAGGGAGCGCCTGAGCCTGCTGCTGCCAAGGGAGAGTGGCAGGTATTCCACCTGTGTGAGGTGTGAGCAGGTGGACGAGTTGCTCAGTCTGGTGGTGGAACTAAAGGATGAGGTGCAGAGACTTAGGACCATCAGGGAGCATGAGTGGGAGATTGACTGGTGGAGTGATTCGCTGGCTTACCAGAGGGAAAGGTTCTGGGAAAATACCCCCAGAAA
>NW_024884142.1:20384773-20406887 GCF_019232065.1 Centrocercus urophasianus
GGAAAGGAAAGGAAAGGAAAGGAAAGGAAAGGAAAGGAAAGGAAAGGAAAGGAATTGGATCTTGCCGAGGATGTAAAAAACAGCAAGAAACACTTTTATAAGTACATAGATGAAAAAAGGAAAACGAGGGAAAATGTGAGCCAGCTGAACAAAACAGGAAAGCTAGTTGTGCAGGACAAGGAAAAGGAAAAATGCCAGATAAAAGTCAGACTTTACCAGCAAGATCCTCAAGGATCCCTGGTCTCAGGAACCAGAGGGAAGGACTGGAGAAAAGAACATTTACCTTTCATGGAAGAAGATCAGATCAGGGAGTATGAGAGAAAACTGGGCATACAGAATTCCACAGGCGCTGATAGAATGTACTTACAAGTGCTTAGGAAACTGGCAGATATGACTGCAAGGCCACTGTCTATAGTTTTTACTCAATAATGGTAACTGTGATTAGTGCTCAAACACCGGAGGAAAACAAATAGCACTCCTATATTAAAGAATGAGGAACTGGGGAGCTACAGCTTACTCAGATTCACTGAGTGATAAGGTTATAGAACCGCTAATCCTGAAAACCATTTCCAGGCACAGGCAGCAAAAGAAAATCGTACAGAGTAATTAGCATAAATTCAGCAAGGGGAAGCCATATTGACCAACTCAATAAGCTTCCACGATGATGTTATGTATGAAGTGAGAACAGTAGATAACAACACCTGGACTTCATTAAGGCCTTTGGCATTGCCATAAGACAGTCATAGATAAGATGAGAGGAAGACTGGATGAGCAGAAAGTGGAAGTGTGTAAAAAGCTGGATGAATGGCAAGCCCAGAGGGCAGCGTTCAATAGCACGTCTACCTGAAGGCCGGTAACTAGTGTTGTGCCCCACAAGTCAGTGCTGGATCCAGTATTGTTTATCATCTTCATTAATGACCTGGATGATAGTGTTGAGTGCACCCTCAGCAAATTTGCAGATAACACAAAAATAGGGGGAGTAGCTTATACACCTAAAATTTGTACTTCCTTCCAGAAGTATCTGAACAAGCTAGAGGAATGGACTAACAGGATTCTCGTGAAAATCAACAAGAATTGTTGAATTCTGCACCTGGGGAGGAACAACTCCAGGCACCAAGACATGCTGGAGGCCTCTCAGCTGGAAAGTAGCTTGGCAGAACATAAACTAGAAGTCCTAATAGACACCAAGTTGAACATGAGCCAGCAGTGTGCCCTAGTAGAAAAGAGGGATAATTGTATGGCTATCTACATTAGTCTCAGTATTGCTCAGTATCGGTTTGAGGGAGGTTTCCCTCTACTCAGCTTTAGTGAGGCCACATCTGGAGTACCGTGTCCAGTTCTGAGCTCCTTGGTACAAGAGAAACATGGAGCTAGTGGAGGAAGCTCAATGAAAGTTTATGAAGATGACTAAGTGAAATGAACACCTCTTCTATGAAAAAAACTGAGATAAGTAAGACTGTTAATCTAGGAAAAGGGAAGGCTCAGATTTTATCAATATCTGTACATGTCTGAAGGGATGGTGTATAGGCTCTTTTCAGTTGTGCCTAAGGAAGGTTAAGAGAAGTAAGGTCAAGAGTATGCAAAAACTAAAGCACAAGAGATTCCATCTGAGTATCAGGAGACACTTTTTTTTTTACTGTGTGAGTGTCTGAGCAATTGAACTGGTTGCCCAGAAAGGTTATGGAACCTCCCTCACTGAGGATCTTCAGAAGACATTTGGATACATTGTCTTGGGCAACTTGATGTTGATGAACCCTGATTGAGCAGAGATGCTGGATCATATGAATTCTAGAGGTTCCTTTTGATGTCAACTCTACTGTGATTCTTTGAAGCCAGAAATTGTAATTTGTTAAATGAAACTTAGTAACCTGTTTGAATCTGATATGAAACCATGCAAGTTTGAATGTATAACGTTTAAGAAAAGTGTCTAAATCAAACCTATAAGAATACCCCAAACCATACAGCTATATACACCAATATGTCTGGTAGACTAATTTCCAATTAATGACTCTAAAATTCATTGTGTAAATATATATATATATATATATATATGTTTTCTGTGAAGACAAATTTGGCAGTAAAAGTTACTATTTCTAACAAATCGCTAATGGCAGAACCAAAAACAAATAAAATCCATATTGAAATGGAATTTGCTATGTGATTATGTTCTGATGAAAACTGGAAGGAAGACTTTTCACTTTCCCCACTGCAGAATAAAAATTCCATTACAGACAGCAAAACTTTAAGTGCCTACTCACTTCTAATATGAACATTATGCATTTCATCTTCTCTTCCAAGGAGTCTATAGAATCTACTATGTAGCCTAAGGTACCTGATAGTATTGTTTAAAAGCAATTTGTAATAAAATGCAAACAAACAGTAGTAATATAAGTACTTGAGACCTTAAAGCCATACGTTGACAGAAATGACTGTAAAACCTTAAACACTTTCCATATGTTGCAGGATATGTATTTAAATAAGAATATGGATAGTCATGAAATTTGGTACTGTGCCAATGGTGCTCATCATCACACTAATATTATGAAATACATTATATTATTTTATCACCGAAGTTCATAAATCACAGTTTAAATTCACAGATATATTTGATGTGTCTATAAGAAATTTGAATCAGGAAGGCATGGTAAAGAAACAAAAATGAAATAGCTTGAAATAAGTAATCACAGAATCACAGAATTGCCAGGGTTGGAAGGGACACAAAGGGTCATGAATCTCCAACCCCTCCTGCCACAGGCAGGGCCAACAACCTCCTCGTTCAGTACTAGACCAGGCTGCCCAGGGCCCCATCCAATCTGGCCTTGAACACCTCCAGGGACTGGGCATCCACAACCTCTCTGGGCAGCCTGTTCCAGCACTTCAACTCTCTCTCTTTAAAATACTTGCCCCTGACATCCAACCTCAATCTTTCCTCCCTCAACTTAAAACCATTTCCCCTGTTGTCCTGCTGTTATCTAGTCTTTCAAAGAGTTGAAATTATAGGCTCCCTTTAGGTACTGAAAGGCTGCAGTGAGGTCACCCCACAGCCTTCTTTTCTCCAGGCTGAACAAGCCCAGCTCCCTCAGCCTGTCTTCATAGGGTAGGTGTTCCACTCTCCTGATCATCTTTGTGGCTCTCCTCTGGACCCTCTCTAACAGCTCTCTGTCTTTCATGTACAGGCAGCTCCAGACCTGGACACAGTACTCCACATGGGGCCTCACAAGGGCAAAATAGAGGGGGGACAATCACCTCCCTGTCCCTGCTGGCCACCCCTCTTCTGATGGAGCCCAGGATACCATTTGCTTTTCAAGCTGCAAAAAAAGTAAAATGAGGAAAGACTTTTATCAAGTACAGATATACGATGTTATCAATTAAAGATAATTCTGATGTACTTCAGAAAGAATCTGTCATTTCTGAATCTAGTGATTCCATGATGCATATCCATTTCAGCAATGACCACTGTCTGCAGAAGTATCTCTTCCTTTTACATTTCTTAACAGACAGAAGACTAGGTGAATTGTATTATCAGCAATGCAACACTCTGCAATATTGTAACACATAAACATGAAAAGGATAATGTTACATACAGACAGTGTGAAATTAAAAAGTGGGGGAAAGCAATAAATTGAATTATATTAGAGCTTAAATACTTGATTCTGATGCGGAGTCCTGGGCTGGTAGTCTTCTGTAAGACAGCTACTGATACTGTTAATTTCTCAAGTGTATTTTAGTGAACTGTTGGAAACTGGAGTGGAGAGGGAGACTTTAAACAAAGAAATGAAATGACAACATAATATTTTTTAATTTTTTTAAATACTGTAGCACTTGAAATAACATGAAGATGTTCAGCAAAGCATACATCAGTGATGCAAAACAGGGATATTTTGAATAACTTATGTGTCCTATAAAAAGACTAATTGGGAGCATTTTTTTATTTTTTATTTTTTTTTTTTTTTTTAATAAAATCTTCACATAGTAAAATGATACCATCTGTGGTTGCTATTTTTGAATTCCAAAATGGAAGAAAAGAGGATATAGCTAAGTTAATATAAGAATTGGACATCAAAATAGGAGACCTTTATCTGCACAGACGTATAAGGAAGCGAAATGAACCGCAAAGTTTTGAATTACTGCCTTTGCAGTATAATTGTGATGTGAAATATTCTAGTTGTGGAAGCTACATTTTTGGCTGTGATGCACTCGCAATTACGCACCTTTGTTTTGAAAATATTATCTCCATTTTTAAATTCATTGCATTTGCTTTTGTTTGAGACATATTTATACCATACACGAAAGGTGATTTGATAGAATAGAAAAAATTGAAGAAGGCTACAATAGTCATGACTGTACTTTGAGCTCCCCTGGGTCAACATCATAGAATCACTATCATCTCCCTCTCTTCAAGTCTGTTAACATAGCTTCCGGAAGGATCTGCTCCATCATCTTCGCTGGCTGGCACAGTGGCGAGTCTGAGAGGTTGTCCCTGGGTTATTCTTTTTACCCTTCTAAAAAAATGGGTGCCACACTGCCTTTTTTCCAGTCATCCAAGATTTCACCTTACTGTCATGACTTTTCAAATATCATTGAGAGTGTCTTCGCAGCTATATCAGCCAATACCACCAGGACTCAGATTCATACCATCAGTCCCCTCAGAACTTGAGCTTCATCAGCTAGCACAAGACCTGATTTTTCTGCTTACAAAGGAAGGTACATTGCTCCACCAGTCGCTTACTTAAGACCCATCTTCTCAAGCGGTTTGTGAAGAGTAGTTGCCAGTTAAGACTGTGACAAGAAACTCTTTGAGTACCTCAGCCTTCACTTTGTTAGTTGTTACCAACTCGCTTGTATTGCTCAGTAGGGAGGTGTATACTTTCTTGGACTTTCCTTTTCTGACTCATGTACATGCAGAAGCCAAAATCAAGGAATTCTACACTGAATGAGAAAATATCAACAGTGCTAAAAATTTATTTGTAAGGCCACATCCTTTAAGTGGAAGATTTCTTAACTCACTGACTCTAAAAATTCAAGGTTAAGGGAATTTCAGCCTTGCAACATTTATAGTTACACAAACGAGACAAGATAAATGTACTTCACAATTAACCTACAACAAACTGTAGGTATTGCAGAGATAAAGTACATTATCTAACTTTTCCTGTAAATTTATATGTAAATTTGTAAAGTCATAGCTCTCTCTCACAGGAGGTTTAAGATTATAGAACTATACTTTCAAGACAACATGCAGAATAGTGTAATGAGAAAATTGCACAGATTTGATAGTTATGTTAAATGAATTGCTTTTACCAGTGTGAAAAGTAAAAGAATTGAGCAGTTGCTTGAAATTTGCAGTGATAACAAGAACCTTAGAGGTGTTCAGGAAACATTTAGATGTTGTAATAAGGAACGTGGTTTATTGGGGAAACATTAGTGTTAGGTGAATTCATAATTTCAGAATTCTCTTCCAACCTTGGTGATTCTATGATTCTATAATTAACATGTTCCTTTACATTTTAAAATAAATGTATATGAAGTTAAATAGTTTTGGTTTTTTTTTTTCTTTTTTTTCTTTTTTTCTTTTTTCTTTCTTTTTTTTTTTTTTAATTATGATTCAGGAATTTTAAGTTGTATTTTATACTTAAGAAGTGTTTCCTGGAAAATGGCTCAGTTAAGATGGGAGATGTGTTTAGAAGACTTTAGAAGACAGTTCCCAGTTTATCTGGGAAAAACGAAGGTCACAAAATTTTTGTTATGGTATGTGTTATGCTAAGTGTTATAGTATGAAAACACTGAGGTTGTTCAGATGGCAAAATTCAAAAATAGAGTAATTATTAAGTAAGATAATGTTTTGTTTTGTTTTGTCGTTTTTTTTTTATATGTGATTTTTTGTTTGTTTGTTTGTTTGTTTTTGTTTTTGCAGTCAGCTTCAGTTCAAGATTAATATCTCAATTCTCATATATATGAAAGCTAAGTATGCAAGCTGACTGCGGTCAAAGCTATTGCAGTCAATAAAGACAATAGGCCTGGAGAAACTCAGCTTACATATAGTAGTATACTGTGAGGATTAAAAAAGGCACCTACAACTGAGGAGGGGTATGCCTGATGTCAGATACCTTGTGGTGTGACAGGCCTGCTGCCTGATTCCCCTTGGACTTCTACTTGGGACCTGTCTGTTTCTCTTGGACCTGTTATCCTTTGCCTATTGTTTAGCTGCTTGCTGCCTGTTGGTTACATTTCTGCTAATAAACATGAATTTCAAGACTTGTGAAATGACTCTGTTCCTCATTCAGAGGATAATTGGCACAGTCTGCCTGTTCGTCTGCATCTAAACTGTTCATTCATTAAAACAAAGTTACTACCACTAAGCTGCCTTTGTAACTCTGCTAACTGCCCTTTTGTGACCCAGAATCATTAAATAAAATCTATAAGAAATCTATTTACTAGAGGACACACATATCACGGAAGTTGCTCTCAAAGTTCAAAGCATAAGCTATGTCTAAGTCGACAAGTAGTTCATATTAAAAATTACATCACTAAGCTGACAGGACATTCAAGTATTTCCAGTCATGAAACATAAATACACACACACAAAAGCAACAAAAACCAACAAAGTAACACAGAGAATGAAATAACTTTTTCTAGTTTAGATTGAGACCGCATTTTGGGATCTCTTCCATTAAACGTTCTAAATGCTAACTTTGATTCAGGACAGCAAAACGTTTGTAAATCTAAAAATGTCTTCAAAATGTTGATCTTTTCAAATACAATAAACATTCTAGCATTAGTGTATTCTCAGCTTTTCAAGAAATATGAATAGTTAATTTGAAAATATGATATTGGAACCACTGAGCAGTTTTCCAGTCCCTTCCTGAATTGCCGTTCTAAAGCAGCAGATCCTATACACTTATATAAACTGAATTATATCAAAGTTATGAGCATTCATCTTTTCATTCTCCAAACTTACTTCATCACTTCTCTTCAGGAGTATATCTAGAAGCTGAAATATTTATCATCTTTCATGTTACAGCCATCTGTTCCTTGAGCATTGCTATTTGTAATTTGTCATCATTCTTAATAATAGGAAAATATACAACAATATATAAGCATACATATTAATATAGATGTAGTTAGGCAGAACTTTTCTTTTTATGAAAAATAAAATTATATATATGTATAATGTGTAAGGTTTTGTATGTAAGTAAATGAATGTGTGACTCTGTGTACGGGTTAGGTATTTCTACACTTCAGAGAGCAGAATAGGCTTCATTCTTTCTCACTGTTTTCTGTCCTACAAACTATCTGCAATTGTTTTACAGAAACAGACATACTGTTGCAGTTTGTTTACAGAAATACACTTCCACTGTACTAACCCTTAACTTACCCTTGAATCAACATTTTTAGGCATGGAATTTAAAGGAAAAATCCTAGCAATAAAATAAAGGGATGGTGTTAGCTTTTTCTTCCCCTGTTCTCTATTTTTTATTTATAGTTCTTCACATTTAGCTAATTTAGTAAGCATTATGTGACTATGACAAGTAGTCATCTTAGTATGTCATTAAGATTTAGTCACTCATCACTAAGATAAAATGTAAGTTTCATTAAATCCAAGATCAGCTTTGAGATTTCATCTTTCTTGATTGGTTGGAACTTTTAAAAAGTTTACGTAGATGATGAAATTAGATTTAATTTATCCAGTTTTATATATCTCCCCAATCACATTTACAAATGAAGAACGGTGCTAAATGAGTTACATAGATGAAGAAGAGAGAAGTCCCTTAAGAAATTCCCTTTGATGTATATAATTAAGAATCTTGTTAGTGATTCCCTTCTGCTAAAACAATATTTTCCTCTCATTTATTCTAATTAAGCAGATTGTCGTGAGGTCATTATTTGTCTGTTCATCATTCTTTTAAGTTCTTTATAGGAAGCAAACACAAAGTGCCACAATTATTCCTGTCAAAGAAAAGATAGTGAAACCATTTAAAGTATTATTTTTTTTATTTCAATTCTTTCAGAAGAAGAATCACAGAGCGAGTCAAGTGGTGACTAATTTGGAAAGTGAACTATCTGACACATATTAAAAAGAAAAAGAATGTAATGTTATCTTCCTCCTCAGTAGATACTTAGGAAAAAAACAACATGACTTCACAGTCATGTTTTTTCGCTGTTTGTTTTTGTTTTTTTCCCCTTTGGTATAAAATGGCTATTTTTGCCCCTTGAACAATCTTACTGAACTCACCTGCACTATTTCTATATTTAGTTTTTTTAACTGAATTTTTGACGCTTAGCTTAATATCATAAGAACACTGAAAAGTTTCAGTAACAGTCATATAGAAAAAAAGGAAAATAAAAAGAGCTTCTCACCAGTGTCACACTGAGTTTTTTTATCATTATAGTTTTCTCTTTCATGAGATGAGTGGGGAGGGTAGCAATGAGTTGTCTATGTACATCAGGAAGGACACAATCATGTTAATGACTGGTACCGGTGGTGTCATCCTCTTCACAAAGGAGTTACTCAGAGCTGAAGCTAAAGCAGGACAGCAGCGCAGTATCTCATCACACATGCCAAGCCAGTGTAACATAGATCAGGCCAGGGGCAGGCTGAGTAGATCATAGCTGGAGCCTCTTCTGAAAAGGGAGGCTCATATTTATTGGGCTACAAGTAAAACAGGTATTACTGAAGACTAAAAAGCAAATTTTATCAAGTTAGAGGAACCGATTTAGGAGAGTAACAGTTAGATAGACTGATTCTTTTGAAAGTATTTAGTTCAATGTGCAGCTGATAAGCAAACTGAAACTCCAAGACAAGGAATAGGAAACCAAGTTCAATTGAATACAATGTTAAGATTTTCTTGAGGAAACCAAGTTCAATTGAATACAATGTTAAGATTTTCTTGTCTGATTATTTAAAGAGATTTCAAATAATTAATCTAGTTATTGTTGCTTATTCAGATTAATAATCTTCCTATTATATGCCTATTTTCAGTCCCTTGTTTTGCTTTGCTATTCTTGTTCCTTATCTGGGAACTTTTCGCTGCTTGCACCATTTAGCTCTACACATCATTATTTCATTGATGGTCAACATATCGATGTTCTTCAGCTTCATTTGAAGAGGAATGTTCTATCAGATCTCTCAGCAGAGCTCAATGACAGAAAATGATTAGACAGCAACATAGCAGATTATGTTGTAATCAAATAATTTTTTTTTTATTTTTTGTTATTATTTGTTAGTAGAATATTATGCTATAAGACTAATGGTCTATCATGCTCGTATATTTACTCCTAGAATGATAAAAACTGTATATATAGAGAATATAATTAGAAAAGGGCAAGGGTTTTTTTGGTATCTAATATTTATTCAGCCTCCAATTATTTGTAAGTTTGGAAGTTTGGAGTCAGATGTATTATATCTATGCATTCAATTCCACTGAGACAATTTCTGTTCTATGAAGTATGCTGAGCTGCTCCCTAATTTTTCAGATATTTGTTAGTTACACTGATCAACTGTCTATGAGGACAGCTTTTCAATTTTCCAATTGAAAAATCTGTAATCAAGAGAAGAGATGGGACAAACACATTTTTAGTTAAAGGAAATTTATATTTTCAAACTCTTATTCACATGGAAAGACATTCTAATATTAGCAGTTGATTTGATCATAATGAAGTTAGATTTTGAGTGACTAAGTCTACTCTTCTTGATATAGGGATTGGAAAGATCATTCTTAAAAAGGATCAAATCATTTTGTAAATATATGTTGCTTTAGGATGTGAAGTGAGAATTTTTAAAATTATTTCTCCTTTCAAAATGTTGACTATACTGTTTATATCTCATCTTTTGATCTACCAGTGTAAACATATTAACATTATCACAACGCAAAACTATTTTTGTTTCTGTGCTTATATATTTTTCCCCCTTGATTGAGTGAAATTTGTTATTAAAATAATTTGTAGGGTGGAAGGTTGTACAAGGCTTTTGTTTGTTTTTAACTTGCAGGTGTAAAATGTGCAACATGTCTGTGGCTGATGTTTCCGTTTCAGTGCTCTATTGGAAATGTATTTTAAAATTTTGTTGACACTTATATTTTTAAACTACCGCATCTACTCTCATGTTTAACCAAGGTGATAGAATTTGCCTTACTCTGTGCTTCTAGTAGGTTTTCTAAATAACATGAAGTGTTCAAGGATATTTCTGAATTGCCACAAAAACAGTATTAAAGATTACAGACGGAGAGGCAGCAGTTTATGTGGAGCTTCAAAGTGAGAAAAAAAGCTGCTTTTCAAGCCATTCCATTCCAGATCATTGGCTGCGATTTAGCAGTGCTTCCTAGATAGCGCTGCTGGTCTGGGGCATGACTTAATATCCATAGAGATTAGTTGTAGTTTGCTCTGGAGACATACGAATTCTATTAGCAAACTTTGCTCTGGAAGAAAGCTTTAACTTTGTAACTGGGCACCTCTGATAAACTACTAAGCAAATTCTAGTTAAATTATAGTGCAGATGAAAGAGAAAAAGAAAAAACTTTTTAACAAGCAGTTAAAAAAAAAAAAGACAGGGAAGAAAGATAAGTAAAAAACATGGAAACATGGAGATATGCTGCAGGATATAGGAGAATTGGCTCTACTGGTTTATTGGTTTCTATCTTTAGTAGTATAACTTTTGTTCACAACTAGATTGTATTTCTTAACTATCCAAACTATTTGCTGTTTCTGAATTATTGAATATATCTTTAGAACATCAGACATGATCCTAACACGACGATAGGCTGTGACTAAAGTCTTTCTTATTTTGCTAAACACAGAAACCGAGGTTACCATTTAAATTGTACCAAGATGCCCTGTGAACTTTTAAAAATACATGGCATTCTACTCTAATCAGTAAACTGCATTGACTGAAGCTCAGAACAGAAAAGATTTAAAAGCACGCAATCAGAATTCGTGCTTTAGCAGTTTAACATGTCTTTGGTGAAACCGCAATCACTTCAAGCTAAAATTTATGGTGTGAAATTGTCATCTAGATAGGAAAGCTGTATGGTTACATTGTTCTTGATGAGATTCAGCTCTCATGTTCAGTAGAGTATACACTCTCATGTCAAGATTATTCTGAAAGGAATGATATCTAAAAAGAAGGGTAAACTATTTCAAATAAACACATTCCACTTCACAGGTATGAATTAATGACTCGGAGAGTAGAATAATGAGTAATATTCTCTTGTACTCTCTTTGAATGCTTTAAACAGAGATATCAGATAGATTCCAGTCCTCAGGGACAGTGTAAGTAATTTAATGAGGGATATTTGGATAATCAGAGGAATGATCAATCCCTGGATTGTAATGTATTGAACTGCTCAGTCCCTTGAAGTCTGAGACATTTCCATAGATCAGGAATCAAATGAGAATTCCTCAAAGAAACTGATGAGAAAGAAAGAGTAGACAGACTAGTTGATACTAGTATGTTTTTTTTCTAATTACTGCATTGTGCAATTTCATTACCCAACACTACACTTCAATAAATGTTATACAGAAAAAATAGCAGCAGTGTTGATCAAGATTTGCAAGAGAACGAAGCATAGATATAGTTTTATTATTAACAGAAATGTGTGTTTACTAAAACTTAATTTCAGAAGTCAGAGAATCATTCTTTTTGCTATCTCATAAGAATCACAGTTGCTATTTACTGGCAAAGTTAAATAATATTTTTGACAGTTAATTAATATTCAGATTTGGTCATCTTTAGCCTAACATTCCTGGATTCAGGTTACTTTTCAGTCCTGGCTACCTAGCCATCAGCTGAAATGTGAGAGCATATGAAGATTGTTTCAATATCTCAAGTTACTCTCTTGGTTCTTTCCTCTGGATGAGTACAATTCATCAGATGTTTCCTAGGAATCCACAGAGCAAAGTGGAATATAGAAAATACAACATAGAGGAATAAAAGAAGAGCAAAAAAAAAAAAAAAAAAAAAAAATCATCTATGCCAACCAGAGAAAAGCTTAGGAATTACTTCATGCACTCCTGTTGAAACATGAGAGGATTCCCAGTCATGTTTGCATGTTCCAGTAAAGACCTGGAACAACCAAACCTTTTCCACCCTGCCTCTTAGGCCTTGAGAACTGATTTTCTAGCATTAAAATTTAGGAATAAGAAATGAAAAATTGAATCTCCTTCAAATGTTACCTAGTTTGCTGTCAGCAATGCTGAGTTGCAATTATATTTACGAATATCTTATTTAAACTTTTCATCAGGTGGTTGTGTTTGCTTGTTTATTTATTGGTCTTCTTGTTTGTTGTGTATTCTTTTTTTTTTTTTTCCCTGGAAAGCTGGATGGAAAATACACATCACCAACAGTAGTTTATTTGACTGTCTTGCATAGTTTACAGAAAATGTTTCGTCTACACAGATATGTTTATCTTGCTGTTAATGGGTAGGTTAGATGAACAAGAGATAAAAATAATAACAAGCTCTTATCTGTATGCATGCAAAATTTTCATGACTGCAAAAACAGAAGCCACAGCTTTCCAGGATCACAGAATAGTTTATTGATCCCAAGGGTGTTTAAAGAAAGTAAAGTGGTGTAATTTATGCCTTCTTTCTTTCTTTCTTTTTTATTATGTCAATTTTTTTGTTTGTTTAATATATTTTGTTTCTTTAATATATGTTATAATATACATATTACTTTTAGATATTTTTAGGTAGCTTCAAACTGTGGGAGAAAGTCCAATTATTTAGCCAAAGGATAAGAAAGTCATTGAGCCTGAAAATGTGTTCTCACTAGTAGCTTGGAATACACAAGGCATGTAGCAACAACACTGCTGCCTATTTCATATTCTGTTTGTTGGAAGAAAAGCATGACGCAGTTTCCCATATCAGAAATTATTTAAATCAAGAAGAAACAGGAGTCATTTTCAGGTAATAAACTGTAATCTCAAATTCATCATTACTACTGGTTTGATTTAAGTAGTTCTGTTCTTAATTTAGCACATTCGTTGTTTTGTATCACAGCTACCTAGTTCAACGCTGAGATTTTAACCCCTAGAATGTGATACCTAATATTTATTTATGCTGATACTGACCTCTTTATAAATATGGGCTTGACAAACTGAAATAGAAGAGCTTTTTATGAGGAACGTGTATATATGAAACAAGTATAACTCAGTACAGAGTAGAAGAAAATAATTGCTCTTTCAATCTTAAGACAACATCTCAGCTTTGGAAATTGATTTTTCTTATATAAAGATATGCCTTCCTTATCTTGTCTTAAATTGTGTATTCATTTCTCTAGCATTATTTATAGTCTGCATGGTGATATAGTGTGGTTCTGAATTTATTTGATATATTCTAACATGGAGAATACAACCAAAGCATATTGTGAGCAACTACTTAAACATTGTCTGGAGTATTTGAAAAAGAGGTAAAATTTTACAATCTTCCTATAGAGGAACTAAATTGCAGAAGTTTGCACTAAATATATATCTGTGTTTCTTAAAGTTATATATCCTAGTTATAGCATTAAAAAATATCCCAATCTAAATAGTTCCAAATATTTCTCACCTACACAAATATAAAATTGGCTGTACTAGAAGGCAAATATTAACTGAAATGAAATAACAAATGATTGTTGATTTAGTGGTATAGTAAAAAAAAAAAAAAAAAAAAGTATTTAGTTCTTAAACAACATTCTATAGATCATCAATTTGAATTTATTTTTGAATGCATCACAAAGCACTCTTCCACAATTCTCCTTGCTTATCACTTTTTTTCCCACTCTTCCTACTTCAAATCTGTACATCCTGTCTAAAGGTTCCTCTATGTCTACTGTTTCTTTTGCACCTCCAACAACTTGCTTGACAGCCTGCTTCCAAACCCAGCTGTGATGTATCTTTCAAACTGTAGATGTTTGCCTTTACTAACTCTAAAGCTACTCTATACTCAGTAGTTTGAGCAAAGTTTATGCTACATAAAGCTTTGCTACTATTCCTATTCTACAATATAGACCTTTCTTCAAAAAGGAGGAATAGCAATGTTGGAAGCAGCAAAGATCAATTAGCAGTTTTAAAACCTTTCTATATAGGTCAATATATGTCCTCTCTATATACTTTGGACCTACAGAGTTATGAAAACACGTACCTTCCACTATATGTGAATATATATAGTGATATGGTTCACTTAGTAAGTTGAGAAAAAAAAAACTTGTACTTAAATATAGATGTTGATGGAAGTGTACAGCAAAGAATTGACTAGGATTCCCAAGACTGACCCCTGAGGGACATTGTTTCTGACTAGCCTCCACCCTGACACAGAATCACTGATCAGAATCCTTTGGCTGCATCCAGCCAGACAATTCCTAATCCATCAAACAGTCCATCCTTCAAACCCAGCACCTCTCCAATTTAGAGAGAAGGATGTGGTGAGGACCATGTCAAAGGCCTTGCAGAAATCCAGGTAGATTACGTCCATCACACTTTCCCCATCCACCGAAGCCATCTCTCCATCTTAGAAGGCCACAAGATTGGTCAGGCACAATCTGCCCTTGAGGAAGCCATACTGACTGTCTCAAATCACCGCTTTATCTCGTATGTGCCTTAACACAGATTTTAGGAGAATCTGCTCCATGATCTTCCAAGGCACAGAGGTGAGGCTCACCAGCCTATAGTTCCCTGGGTCTTCCTTTCTCCCTTTCTTAAAAATGCGAGTAACAATTCCCTTTTTCCAGTCATTCTAGGATGGATATCATCTGGCCCCATGGACTTAAACATGTTCAGTTTCATGAGGAGGACTTGGACTTTTTCCACTGTTTCAGTGGTACAGAAAAGCCACTCCCCACACCTTCTCCTAGAGGCTCATGGTCCTGGCAGGCACTGGAAGCCTGACCACCTGTAAAGACTGAGGCAAAGCACTTACTGAGTACCTTAGCTTTTTCTATGTCTGAGGAAGACAACTCCCTGTTACCTTTCGCCAGAGGGGGAAAACTCTCCTTGGCCTGTCTCTTCCTGCCTATGTACCTGTAGAACCACTTCTTGCCATCTTTCACATCCCTCTCAAAGTTCAGTTCCATCTGCACCTTGGCTTTCCTAATCCTATCTCTACACACATGAACAACAGCCCTGTATTCCTCCCAGGATACACAACCATGCTTCCACTTTATGTACATTTCCCTCTTTTCTCTCAGGTTAAGCTGCAGGTCCTTTCACTGCCATGACGTTCGCCTGCCTCCTGCCTCCGCAGTCGCCTACTACACCCTGCTCGACTTATTCTGCTGGGGGATGGAGAGATGTTGCACTCTCAGAAGGGTTTTTAAAGAGCTGCCACCTTTGTTCTGTACCCATGCCATTAAGGACAGTTTCCAAGAGGAAAACAGTCGAGTTTTAAGGACGCATATGTGGGAAGATACGAGGTTGATTTTAATTCTGTATGTAGTATGTATGTTAAATTCAATGTCTGCATTTTAAAATGTTGAAAAAGATTTTTGGAAAAAGTTGTAGAATAAGGCCAAATAAATCATTTACAGGCTCACAGAAATGCCTGATAGTAAGAATGTTTAAAAGATCAGTTTAACTTTTCAAAAGAAGATTGAGATGTCAATTCATTATGGTTTACGGACATCTTTAGGAGAAGAGTGAACTAAAGAAAAAAGCTTTTTCCTCTCTTCAGTAAATTTCATACTCCTATCTACTAGTTTATTTCGGGTAAAAACTCTGTACTTCATGAAATCCATCTTAAAAATGGATCAAATTTGGTGAAACAACCTCAAACATTTTTTTTCTCAGTATCACAATTTTTCAGGAAGGTTTTTATACTTTGAAAAGTATATCACTTAAGAATGACCTGGAACAGAAAAAAGTATTACTTCTAGCTTGAGACCAGTGAGAAAAGAAACCACACATCCATATGAGGAATACATATATGAAAGCTAGAAATTTACCCCTTAAAAAATAGTAGATTGAATAAATTATTGTAAGAGATTATTATTTTACATCATTTTCTCAAAGCTTGCTGGGGACACAGATGAACAAGTCTAAGCAAGTCTTGGGCAAGAGTTGAGAAATCCTTTGTCTGGGAGACACAGACAGACAAGGCCAGGGACTGTGAGAGAAAGATGAGCTGCAGCGTGATGGCCATGAAGTGGTCTTTTGTGTGGACTTATCTCAGAATGATGGGCATCTCAGGGTGTACTCACATGACTCTTGCTCAGGCACCCAGGGATGTCATGTAGGAGAAAAAGGAGGATATAAGAGGAATCAAAAATCATGAGGATAGGTGTCTGCCATCTGATTCCTCACTACCAAATTCCTGCATGCTGACGGACTCTCCTGGGCCTGCTACCTGAGTCCTGTTTCTTCTTCTCGGATTGGCTCTGTGACTTCTTCCTGCTGCCTGCTTGCTGCCCAAGGGCGACCATGCTGCTGCTCTCCCCGCCTGCTGCTTTTGCCTCAGACCTTTGAAACATTGTGCAACGGGACTGCTGCTGGATCCTGGTGGTGACTCTCCCTGCTTTATGTGATTCTTGCTTCCCTCCTATCTTTTCTATCGCCCTCCTTCCCTTCCCCGTCCTCCTAATTAGGATTTATAATAAACATATATTAAACATATAAATAAACATATATTAGAAGAACCCCATCTCCTCCTATGAATTGGAGTGAGACAATTATGTAATTAAAGCGGTTAATATCTCCAAATAGTGTGCCAGCTTTTTTCTCCA
This sequence comes from Centrocercus urophasianus, assembly GCF_019232065.1. Taxonomy (NCBI): domain Eukaryota; kingdom Metazoa; phylum Chordata; class Aves; order Galliformes; family Phasianidae; genus Centrocercus; species Centrocercus urophasianus. Next base: position 20,401,461 of record NW_024884142.1, read on the forward strand.
GCAAGGATTCTGGGAACTTTGTCTTCTCTGGATTTGTGATGCTGGCACTCCTGCAGGAAATGTGGGATCCCAAAGACTTACTTGAAGAGTGGATTAACAGATCATCTCCCCAGGCCTAAATCATGAAGCAAATCACAGAGTAAGCCAAAGTTCTGTATGACTGTATGACAAGAAATTAGAGCATTACCTATTCTTGGCCATGAGACATCTTCTATAATATATATGTCTTGGCACCAGAGATCTTAGGAGTTTCTGAGATCTGGTGGGTCTCTGACAAGTACGCTGGCATGAAGAAAAACGCAAACTTTTTAATTCTTCTGTGAAAGGCTTGGTAAAAGTTCATCCTAGCTTATTCTTTCTGGAATGTTTAAACTAAAGAGCCAATATGTTTTTCACATGAGGATTTTCAAATAATTTGTTCAAAAATTTCTGGTTGTCCTTTCGTCTAAGCCGAGCAGTTGCTCCTCCCTTCCTTCAAGGAAGAAAATGCTTACTTTATTTGAGGTGCACAGTTTTACAAAAACTTTTTTTCTATTCTTAGCAGAAAGATGAAGGGATGCAACATAATCTAAAGAACAATGACTTTTTTTTCCCTCTCAATTTTTTTACTCTCTTATAAAGAGTACTGTCTTTCTCTTGAGATATACATTTTGCCATTCTGAATTTCACCAATAAATATAGCCTTGAATACATAAGGCCACTCTGTGGATCTTTTCCATATACAATTTAATGTGTTATAACTTCAGAACTTTGATTTTAAAAAGTAAGGTATTCTAAACACGCTCACATTTAGAGTTGCATCATTGGCAAAAAATTACAAATTTTGTGCCAAAAATCTTTATTCTGGATGCTGAAGTCAGCTGATAATTTTATCAAGTTTGCTAATAGAGAAGGACGTGGGAAATAATTCACTAAAAAATGACTAGTTCATTGTGAATAAAATGAAAATGAGACAGCTACTACCTCTCAGTTCAGTGGTTATTGAAAAATCAAATGAGAAAAATTATAAAGCAAATGATGCTATCTTTCGTATTGTGAAGAATATGGCTATGTGATTGAGCAAAAATAGATGACAAACTCTACACACCCCAAGACTCTAAGAGAGAACAGCTTATTGATCTATCTCATTTAATAAAAACAAAAGCTGGTTTTATGATTCGTGTGAAAAGCACAAAAGAACAGAATTAAACTGACTGAGGCAATACTATGAAGTTTTTCTTTTCTTTTCATTACCATAGTTAGAAATATGGCAAGATTACTTAACCCACAGTGAAAGACACATTTTTTTTCAATGTTACATCCACTGATATTTTGTTTCAATTTTCATCAGTCCCTTTTCTACTATTTTAAAAACTTTTTATTTTATTTTGAATGGATTGTTTTCTTTTGTTATGTCCATGAATGGTGACATCATAGCCATGTATAAACTACAAGGTCACTAATGGTTTATTGAATCTTTTCTGGAAGTGCTACAAAAGGTAGTTATGTCCAAAGAAAAGACATTTAGGTCTGAAATACTAGTGCTTCAAATACACAAAGCTAGTGGTTAAACTGACGAAGGCTGAGAGCTTTTTCTGACACCCAAATGGAAAATTCTAATTCACAGTTTATTTTGTAACCTTTTTCAACCCTATTTAATGCTGATTAATGATCTTGTATGATAAAGTTACATTGTTTTTGTACTAAAATTCTACAATCCTTTATAGTTAACGTAATGGTATACCATATTATTCAGATTTTGATGCCATTAATGTTGTGACATACTTAAAAGGTGTTACACATTTTTTAGTCTGTGTTTTTAACAGCAGGAAAGTCTAATAAATCTATTTTCAAGAAAAGTGCTATTTAATTCTGCAGTGTGTCTACAGAACATTTGTTGTCTTTCTAAAGCTGTTTGCTACCTCCTTTGTCCAAATCACTGAGATATTTTCAGGGGATGTGACATTAAGCACATTCTCTGCTGTTTGGGTCAAAGGTGTAAGAATGTTGTTTGTTTGACATTCTAAGCACCTATGATCATCCTACTTTCTTTTAATGAAGAAATTTTAATTTGATCTCTTCAGTGAGTAACATTACTTCTGCTTGACGTTAACACTCAAGGTGAGGAACATAGTATTTCAGAAGTAATCTCAATATCCTTCTCAGGTGATTGTAAGTTTTAGGATAGTCTTTCCTAGAGGTGCTTTTGAAAATGTCATGTTCTTCAAATCTTATCTCAATTTGATATGCTTTCTCTGGTATCTCAGTTGTTCATTGCCTTTTATCTAATGACTTTCATTTTCTTCTGAAATGTGTTCAGATAGCTCAAGGAAGATACTGATGTAATGGCTGAGAACAACATTAGACAATTGTTTTCTGGATTTCTGGATAATTTTAGCTTTTATCCATACAGGGAATGTTTAAAATTCCTTCAGATATAGAAATGTGAATGTGCTTGGAAAGATTTAAAGCATTTTACCTGAGTGGCTGTACATAGTATATGGATGATTCAGTAGAAAAAACTGATGTACCTGTGCTAATTTGAAAGAAAAGTTTTGATAGTAAAGAGAATAAAACGCAGAACTAACGGATTAAATTAAAAGGGAGAGAACAACAACAAAAAATATATACCTTGGAAACATAAATACAGAATTGAACAATTGGTTTCAGTAATTACAAGTGAAGAAATGGATATGAAATATGAACAAGCAACAAGCAAACGATCAAAATAACAACTGTGGTTCAATTAGCAAAGTGATCTGCTATGGAAACTTCAGGAAAAATAGGAAAGTTCTAAGGACCTACTTCTACTTTGAAGTTAATGGCAAGAGTCCAGTTGAAATAGCTATGAGCAGAAACAAACCCCAAACCATGAAGAGAAGAGTCTGGCAATATTTCAGGACTCAATTAGTTTCAATGATTCATGTAGCATGAAGTATTTGGGTGTCTGGGACTGAAAAATAGTTTATTTTCATACAAATTACTGATACAGGTATGTCACTTAGAGAGGATTGCAATACATATGCATATGCACAAACTCTTGTGAATATGCAAATTACACCACTTGGAAAATAAGCAAGAAAAACAGGAAGTTAGAGGTTAAAAAAAAAAAAAAAAAAAAAAAAAAGAGACGAAAAGACAAAAAACTGTTTAGTTGATATTTTACTAGGATTTACCAGATATTTTTTCCTCCCCTTTCCCCCAGTTTAGCATAGTGTTTCTCAAAGCAGTAACCTACAGAAAAGAAAGTTTTGTTTTGTTATCTTAAAACAACAATAACACTGAACAGCCTGGAAGTATAATTCTAGGAGTTTTGTCTCAGATTAAATGTCTAGTTTGAGAGCAAACTTTTGAAAAGTTAATCAAGATTTCTCTTGAGGGACTGAGGCAAAAAATTCTAAGATCATTGAAGCTACAATGGAGTCAGTTCTTTCTGAATACATTCATCCTTCGAATGTACAGCTATGAGATACCTACTGTATGTCAGAAATTAATATCCATCAATCAGAGATAAAGCTTCTACCAGACAGGTCCTTTACGCTATATTTTTTTGGCTCAAGAAAATATTATTTAACATTTTAATAAAATATTTGGATATCCTAAAAGGGAAAAGATGAAGAATAAAGTCATGCTTATTGTTACTATGCTGTTAAAAAATATACAAACAACTTCTGAGTTTCCTATTAAGAAAAAAAATATATCAATATGTATTCATATATAATTCATCTGTACTAAAAATCATTTATTCATTTTTGATATCTCACATTCTCTGGAAGAAAATACTGTAGTCCAGGAAAAAGGGGTACAACACACAGTAAAGGCAAAACATATGAGAGGAAATAGGTAAAACTGTATTAGATAAATTTCTGCTCTGATTTAATATAGAAATTTGGAGAAATTGATTGCATTACTCACATAGGATATAAACTATGAAATATTTCATTTTTTTTACATTTTATTAGTTTCACTTCCTTTTCTTTTTTCTTTTTATTATCTTTTCAAACAATGCAATCAATGGACTTATTTGTCTCATGACTTATTACTGCATCCTGAATACAAATTTTTCTGAGATGCAGTTTAGAGATGGAAAGTTAGCCAAACAGGCATTTTCCTAACAATTGATTTCATTGGTACATAATATTCATTTTAGCTAATCAATAATAATGAACTATTTTTTAAGAACATTACTGCTTTTACTTTAAAACGACTTAGAAGATTTGCAGCAGATTGACGTAATTGTTTCAACTACAGTTTTGTTGTTTTTTTTTCTTTTTGTAAGGGTAGCACAGTATTAATCTTAGTGTGAAATAAATTTTGCCAATGAGTCAGTTAAGATGCCAGGTCACAGTTAAGTCATCCTTGTAACAGGAAGTCAGAACTGTAAGTGGGAAATGGTGAATTCAACAACAGACTCAAGAATTTTTTTCCATATGTCAAATACAAGAGTATCCAAGGAAAGAATTAAGGGAATCCTCAAAGCCCTGCTTAGAATGACTGTTAAGTGATCTTTGGTTTCAGAATAGAAGTTATCAAGCATCTACATTTTTTGTTCTGGATATGATTAAACTTGCCTTCTTTCTAGACTCTAAAGCCTAAAATAATGTTTGCAAACAAAATGTTTCTGCACTTTCATGTTTCTGCAGAGAGCTATTGTTTTTCTTTAGAAGTTGGATTGGGTAAACTTCCAGTTCAATCCAGAGACACTTTAAAATAGAACAGTGAGTTTAAAGAACAAAGAAAATGAAATATCTGACAATAGATGAAGTGCCCATTGACTGAAAAAAGAGAAACATTATTCCCATTTTCAAGAAAGGGAGAAAGGATGACCTGGGGAACCACAGGACGGTGAGCTTCACCTCTGTGCCTGAGAAGAGCATGGAGCAGATCCTTCTGGTTACCATGTTAAGGCACATATGAGACAAAGACGTAATCTGAGACAGTCAGCATGGCTTCATCAAGGGCACATTTTGCCAGACCAATCTGGTGGCCTTTTATGATGGAGAGATGGCATCAGTGGACAGGGGAAGGGTGATGGATGTAATCTACCTGGACTTCTGCAAAGCCTTTGACAAGATTCCTCACCGCATCCTTCTTTCTAAATTGAAAAGGTATTGATTTGAAAGATGAATTGTTTGGTGGATTGAGAACTGGTTGGCTGGACACAGCCAAATGGTTGTGCTCAATGGTTCTGTGTCAGGGTGGAAGCTGGTCAAAAATGCTGTACCCCAAGGGTCATTCTTGGGATTGGTGCTCTTCAGCATCTTTATCAATGACATACAGTGGAATCAAGTGTACCCTCAGCAAGTTTGCAGATGACACCAAGCTGAGCGGTGCAGTTGATACAGTGGAAGGTAGGAAAGCCATCCAGAGGGACATGGGCAGGCTGGAAATGTGGGCCATGAAACCTAATGAGGTTCAATACGGCCAAGTGCAAGGTGCTGCACTTGG
>NW_024884142.1:20415546-20436918 GCF_019232065.1 Centrocercus urophasianus
TCTTTATTCATCTAATAGCATTTTTGGAGCTAGGGAAAATAATATAAATTTTTTGCTTGTGCTACTGTTGTGTAATGTGACAGACATCTCCAGAAAGAAAATTATCTTTAAGGTTGACGTCTAAGAGGGGTGCCCTCTAAGTATGAATATGTTATTCATCTGAGTAAACTTGGATAACTAGCTTACACAATGTAACTTCAAGGTAGTGAAAGGTCATTCCTACAAATCAGTACTTGGCATGTATATTAACAAAAAAAAAAAAAAAAAAAAAGATGGATTAGAGGAAGGAAATGTCTAAATCCAACAATCTCCACATACAGTTAGATTGATGACAACACTGCATTGACTTCATCACAAGAGGAAATTATATGTCTCATCCAAATCTCACAGAGGGCAACTGTAAGATTCTTTGTGCCTTCAGTAGAATGTGTATTATGGCACAGCTTATAATATTTTGTTTTGTTTTTTTTATCATTTGTATGAAAATATTTACACTTAAGTGTAAAGCAAATGAATAAAAAGAGGCATTATAAGTAGGATTTATCTTACCTAACCTTAGACATCAAACAATTAGTTATACTAAAATAATCATCATAGGCTCTTTTCATAGCTAGTGAAGATAAATAGATGTCTTCAAAGGGCAATTCATCTCACTCGCTTTAGACAGCCAACTTGAGACAAGAAGAATTGTTCCTTCTGGATATGTCTATCCCTTTCCAGTGAGTAAAATGAGAACAGGCAGTGATTAGCTCAGAGTATGACAATTCACTGTTAAGTATTTAAGCCAGGCAAACAGAATCCCAACAAAGACTATCCTTTAACGCTTTGGTAACTGGTCCTTCAGTAAAACAAAAAATTTTCTAGAAATAGAAAAAATGTTGTCAATTAAAGTTTATATATTTCTTAGGGAAAGCAGTAAAAAGTAGAAAAGGGAGACATTGTAGTATCTAAAAGGAAACTACAAGAACACTTTGATTCGCCATTCCTATGTAAAAAACCAAATAAATAAATGATAATTCTCATGGATGGTTTTCCATAAAACTGTATTATTTCCTTTTGAAAATACTTTTATACTATATACAATGAAAATATTTAATAACTAACAAAAATCTAATAAGAGAACACAACCAAATAAAAATAGAATCATGGAATCATTAAGTTTGGAGAAGACCACTAAAATAATCTAATCCAACCATCAATTCATCACCACCATGCCCACTAAATCATGCTCCTAGGTGCTGTATCCACGAGTTTCTTGAACACCTCCAAAGATTGTGACTCTACCACTTTCCTGGGCAGCCCATTTCAGTGCATTACTATTCTCTCTGAGAATAAATTTTTCCTAATATCCAACCTGAACTTCATTTGGTGCAATTTAAGGCCACCATCTATTCTCCTATCACTAACTACCTGAGAAGAGAGACTGGCTTTCACCTCAATACAAACTTCTTAGTAAGTTGTAGAGAGCAAGAAGGTCTCTCCTGAGCCTTCCCTTCTCCAGATTAAACAATCTCAGTTCTCTCAGCTACCTCTCGTAAGACTTGTGCTCCAGACCCTTCATCAGCATTGTTGCCCATCTTTGGACACTCTGTAAGGTCTCAATATTTTCCTTGTATACCAACACAAAGAATTTATATGAATTCAACACTTAAGATGGCTCTGATTTTGTATTTTGTTAACGCAAATGATCTCCTTCATATTATATATGAATTATATATATATAATTAACAAAATTCAGAGTTACAAGGCTGGAAATTTTCCTATCCCTAGGCTCCAAAACAGATTTATAGTGTATCAGACTTTACAGACGTTCATTAATTGTGCTATAAAAACACTAGTAAGGAAATAACTTTTTCTGGGTAGGTAATACTTTCTAAAATATACTAGATACCATTTTATTTTCCCAAATTATACGCTTTAACTGCTGAGAACTTTGTCAATTTCTTACTATTCTACCTCTAAATAGGTGTTCAGAAGCAACAGAAGCATTCTTCTGCTCACCAGTCCATTGAGCACATTCCCCTGCTCAGCAGCTGGACTGGAAGGGTCTCAGAAGTGTTTAAGTCAGTGGAAGAGGGATGAGTAACTATTCCACTTAAAAAAAACCCAACCATATTATGATAGTCAGTGTTATCTTTTGCAGTGGGTGATGGGCTCAGGAACTTAGACTTCTGGTAAAATGTCCAGTTTACATATTTGACAATCACCTCTCTTTAGGGAGAATTTTATATAGTGGATCAAATTCATAATGTGGTCAAGAAATATTAAGATGAAAACATAAAAGAACTTTTTTATATACCTTGCAAGATAGATGATTTTGTTTCAATATTACTTTTTTAGATTATTAAAAAATAAAGTGAAAACTTCAATTTTAATTTTCTTTCAAAATTTTATTGCAAAAATCTCTCTCACACATTCATTTCATTTCATGTTTTCCTTCTGAATATCTGGTACTATCAACTTTCATACCTAATCTTTGTTTTGATCATTGAAGAGGTCCAGACTTGTTTAATATTTATCACAAAACTCCTACCACGTTCTCAAATTCAGAAACATTCAAGATGCTGACCTAATTAGAGAACAAGCCTTTTCTCTTCACACATACAGAAATGGATTTTTATCAACCATCATTTTAGACTAGTTAGTAAGGTTTTCTTTGTTTCAATTTGTAACTCTCACTCCTCAAGTGGTTACTTCACCCCTACTCTTTTTGTAGGAATATGTATTTCACAGAATCTTTAATAATATATCAGTCAATAGAGATTACAAGCACCTTTTATGGTCTCCTACTATGCAGATTAACAGTTCTTAGTAGACTGACAGAAAATTCATAAAAATACATTCATCTTAGAGGGAATAGTAGCAAAATCTGACTGATTTTAATTTTTTTCCTCATCTTCTTTCACTCTTCCACCTTCATGCATATTGTTCTTGCACTTATTTTCACCAGTTGGAATACAAAATATTTTTTGCTTTCTCATTTCTTTCTTGTTGATGTATTAAGACATTATATATATATATATAATTACATATATATTATATTATATGTATATATACATAATTATACATATAATTATATAATATATATATAAATATATTATATTTATATTATATATTATTTATATATAATATTATTATATATATTTATTTATATATATATTTATGCATATAAATATATATATAATATTTTATATATATATAATTATATATATGTATAAGAAAGAAAGAAAAAGAAAAAAATCAATTCACACACCCAACAAAGCTATAACAAAGGTATGTATCTAGCTGAACATCTCTTTAGGAACCTTAGAAGCATTAGCTTTTCAGCATTCTCTATGTAGAAATGGAAGACTGCTTTAGATGTCTAATACTTGAGCATAAATGTGCATCCCATTCCGTGCAACATCTGAATCAATGCTGTTATAGCATGCATAAAGTAAAATCTTTAAGTTCTTTTATTCACCAGAAGATGAGTCAGAATTATACAGGTTAGTGAGGTTTCATTTTGTTTGTTTTGGTTACTTCCAGAAAGATCCATAGGTAATTGAAAGCAGGTTAATATATGAGCTTAATAACTCATAAGTCAAACAGGATTGACCAGGAACATTTCAGTTCACAGTTTTGCAAAACTGTAGAAATGCAAAATAAATGCCACTAATACTTGCTCTTTCTATTCACGTTCAGTTTACATCCCCTACCAACCCAAGAATGTCTGTTCATGCTTTTGCTGTTGCTTCCCTTCCCCTGATAATCTGCCTATTCCTAAATGACATTACGACACAGCTGTCAACAACTGTCCACTACCCTTCCCATTAGAAGGAGCTATGCAGCAGATGGTGTAAATGACCTAGCATATATTTTCTGAAAAGAGGTAAAATAGAGCTGTCAGATTGCTGGCTTTCTTGGCATTATGCCACATGGTATGAATGACAGGATGGGAAATATATTATACACACAAAAAATAAACTAAGTAAATGTCACAGTTTAAAGAGTTACTATCATGTGATAGTGGAGTTCTACCTCTCCCTCCCTTTCCCACCTTTTCCCAGAAGCCAGACAAGGAAGAAGAAAGTGAAAGCCAATCAATTAGATAGGTAGAAAACTAATTTACTAAGAAAACGTGAGATATTACAGAGTACTCAAGGATAATAAATCAAAAAAAAATAAATAGAAAAATAAAATCTCTGAGAGCTCTCTGCTCTTCACTTGTCTGGCTAATGTGGAAAAGGCCATTTTCCAGTACCGTCATTTTTTATATCTTCCTCCCAGAAACTAGAACCCAACAAAGTATTTTGGAAATTGCATACCAAGGAAAACCAGGAACCACAGTCTCTTCCTTCCAGCGGTGGAAACAATGTGGGAAAATTTCTGGGAAACCAGGCACTACAGTTCCAACCTATACTCAAAACTAAGAGCTTACAGTATAATATTATGATTTGCCATTAGACTTCTTCTGTCTGTTTTCTTTTTGCTTTATTGTGATTGCGCTGATAACATTCCATATGACAGACATTCACCAGCAGATCTAGCATTCTGATCAAATCAATGCTTCTTAAGAAAGTAACCACCCTTCCTTCCTTCTTTCCTTCCTTCCTTCCTTCCTTTCCCTGCAGGTGGAAGCACAAGCAGGGTTACTGGTTTTGTATGTATATTTGTATTACTTAGCTTTTTTTTCCCCCGACATTGGCCTTATTATCCTAAGTAATTTTTCACTCAGTTCCATGACTGACAGAGTGAGGGATCTGACAATTTCATTGTTTTCTTACGCTGACAAGAAAAAAAAAAAAAATCATTTTCATTAAAAAGAGAGGAAAAAAATTATGCAATTTCAAAATATTTTATTACTTTTCTGATGTAGCATCAGAATGAGACTATATATGTTTGTAAGGAGGTTGTGACAGATACTATCTCAGCCTATCCAGTCAGCAGACAATTGCCCACTGGCTAGAATATTTAACTTGAGAGTGGGAGGAACTGATCTGCTTATGATAAATTAGACTCCCACAGTCTCCCTCCCACCTACCAGGCAAGTTTTTGCTCACCAAATTATAGCATCAGCTTTTTTTAAAATGTCAAACTCTCCTGTTGCACATTTTTCCTTCTACATAAACAGCGAAAAATAAGACTAAATCTGGAGATTGGTGATAAAGAATGATTTGTATGAAGAGGAGCAATATTTTAATTTCCGTTCTGTATGATTCAGAGTTTAGCTTCTGTGGCCCTTAAGAACTTCACTACTGTTTGTTCCCTTGAAAATATTGTCATCTGAAACACTGAATTGAAACGTAGAGTCATAGAATCATAGAACTGACCAGGTTGGAAAAGACCTTAAAGATCATCAAGTCCAACTGCAACCAAACCATACCACCCATTTGAATCTCAATGCAAATATTATTTATTTATTTATTTTCCCAAAGGCAAAATATTTTTATTTCTGTAAAACTATCTCTCCCATTTGAAGAGGCACTGTGATATCTGTCTCATATAACTGCTTGCCAGAATAGAATCTGTTTATAATATTTCTGTGTTGTTTTGTACCATTTCAACAATGGAAAAATTATGAATGTAAATATATTAATGCAATTTCCTCTGGAAAAAAGGACCTGATGAGGTTTAACAAGACTGAAAGCAGAATCTTGATCCTGGGGAGAAATAATTGCATATATCAGTGCAGGTTGCAGGATGACCTGCTACAGAGAAGCTCTGCAGAGAAGAATGAGGGTGTTCTGTTGTTTGTCAGATGATGATCCACTATTGGCCATGATCCACTATTTTGCCTAGGGTGCACTTGGCTAGCAGGAGGTTGAGGGAGTTGGGCCTCTGCTCTACTCTCCCTTGGTGAAAGCACATATTGAGTACTGTGTCAAGTTCTGAGCTCCCCAGTTCAAAAAAAGGATCTCCTAGAAGGAGTCCAGCAGAGGGCCACAAAGGCAATAAAGAATCTGGAGCATCTCCCATATAAGGAAAGGATGAATAACCTGTGTCTGCTCAGCCTGGGGAAAAGAAGACAGAGCCCGTTGGTTAGAATTAGGGATGGAACCTGTGGGTTAGAATTAGGAGCAGGACTAATAAAGGCCAGCTGGTGATGGGGATCTACTACAGGCCACCTGATCAAGGAGAGACTGTTGACGGGGCTTTCTTGCTTCAGATGCGGGAGGCATCATGCTCACAGCCTCTCTTCCTGGTGGGGGACATCAACAATCTGAATATCTGTTGGAAAGTCCACATGATGAGCTGCAAGAGGTCCAGGAGGCTCCTGAAATCCACTGATGATAACTTTCTGGTTCAGGTATTATACTGACTGACCAGAAGTGAAGTGTTGCTGGACCTGCTCACCAATTGTGGAGGAGATCATTAAAGGTGTTAAGGTTGGAGGCAGACAGGGCTGCAGTGACCATGCCCTGATTGAGTTTGTGATCTCAAGGAATGTGGGCCTGGCAAAGAGCAGCATCAGGACCATGAACTTTGGAAGAGCGAACTTTAATCTGTTCAAGGAGCTGTTGGACAAGATCCCCTGGGATGCTGTCCTTGAAGACAAAGATGTTGAGGAGAGCTGGCTACTCTTCAAGGATGCCTTTCTGGGAGCGCAAGAACTCTCCATCCATCTGAATAAGAAAGCGGGCAAAGGAGGTAGGAAACCGGCATGGCTTGGCAAGGACATACTGGGCATACTGAGAGCAAAAAAGGGTGCATAAAAGCTCTGGAAACAAGGATGTGTCACCCGGGAAGAGCACAAGGATGCCATCCAGACTTGCAGACATGGGATCAGAAAAAACAAGGCACAGGCGGAACTGAACTTGGTGAGGGATATGAAAAACAATAGGAAGACATTCTACAGGTACATTGGCCAGAATAAACAGGCCAAAACAAGTGTAACTCCTTTGGTAAATGTAAAATGAGAACTGGTCTCAATGGATGAAGAGAAGACTGAGGCATTGAATGAGTTTTTTGCCTCTGTCTTCACTGGCAGCCAGGATTCTAACATTTCTCACAACCCTGAGCCCTACATCCCTAAATCTCTAGGTGGGGACCAGGGCAGTAAATTCCCCTCTACTGTAAGGGCAGAGCAAGTCTGAAACCACCTTGTGAGACTGAATGTGTACAAGTCTATGGCGCCAGATGGCGTGCATCCCAGGGTTCTGAAGGAGCTGGCTGAGGTGGTTGCTGAGCCACTCTCCATCATATTTGGAAAGTTGTGGCTGTCAAGAGAGATCCCAGATGACTGCAAGAAGGGTCACATCACTCTCATTTACAAGAAAGGGAGCAAGGAGGACCCGGGGAACTACAAGCTGGTGTCTCACCTCTGTGCCTGGGAAGATCATGGAATAGATCCTCCTGGACAACATGCTTGATCACATGAGGAATGAGCGTGTGATCCAAGACAGTCAGCACGGCTTCACCAGAGGAAGGTCATATTTCACCAATCTGGTGGCCTTCTATGATGGAGTGACAGCATGGGTGGACAAAGGGAACATGTTCGATGTCATTTACCTGCACTTGAGCAAGACTTTTGATATGGTCCCCCACCACATCCTATCTCCAAATTGGAGGGATGTGGATTTGATGAGTGGATGACTTGATGGATAAGAAACTGGTTGAAAGGCCTCAGACAGAGAGTGGTCATCAATGGTTCTGTGTTCAAGTGGAGGCCAGTAATGAGCAGTGTCCCCCAGGGGTCTGTCTTGGGACTAGTGCTCTTTAACATCTTTATCAATGGCATCGAAATGGAATTGAGTGCACCCTCAGCAAGTTTGCTGATGGCACCAAGCTGAGTGGTGTGGCTGACACAGTGGAAGGAAGGGATGCCATTCAGAGAGACCTCAACAGACTTGAATGGTGGGCCTAGGTGAACCTGATGAGGTTCAGCAATGCAAAGTGCAAGGTGTTGCACCAGGGCATTCATATAGACTGGAAGGAGCAGTCCTAGAGAGCAGCCCTGCAGAGAAGGACCTGGGGGTCCTGATGGATGAAAAGCTTAACATGAGCCAGCAGTGTGCTCTTGCAGCTCGGAAAACAAATGATATCCTGGGCTCCGTCAGAAGAGGGGTGGCTAGCAGGGACAGAGAGGTGATTGTTCCTCTCTACTCTGCTGTTGTGAGGCCCCATCTGCAGTACTGCATCCAGGTCTGGAGCCCCAAGTACAAGAAAGACAGAGAGCTGTTGGAGAGGGTCCAGAGGAGAGCCACAGAGATTATCAGGAGACTGGAGAACCTACCCTACAAAGACAGGGTGAGGGAGCTAGGCTTGTTCAGCCTGGACAAAGGAAAGCTGTGGGGTGACCTCACTGCAGCCTTTCAGTACCTAAAGGGAGCCTACAAACAGGAGGGGAGTCCACTCTTTGAAAGGGTAGATAACGACAGGACAAGGGGAAATGGTTTTAAGTTGAGGGAGGGAAGATTGAGGTTGGATGTCACGGGGAAGTATTTTAAAGAGAGAGAGTTGAGGTGTTGGAACAGGCTGCCCAGAGAGGTTGTGGATGCCCTGTCCATGGATTTGTTCACAGCCAGGTTGGATGGGGCCCTGGGCAGCCTGGTCTAGTATTAAATGAGGAGGTTGGTGGCCCTGCCTGTGGCAGGGGGGTTGGAGATTCGTGATCTTTTGTGTCCCTTCCAACCCTGGTCGTTCTGTGATTCTGTGATTCTGTAAGAATAGATCTGATGAATAAATATCTAAGGGGAGGTGAGAGGCAAATGATGAGGCCAGGCTCTTCTTGCTTATGCATAGTGATCCTTTCCTACCCCTGCAATTCTGTGATTCTGTGAATTTGGAAACGAGATAAGAGTTGAACCTGTGTTCAATCTATAGTTCATAGATTTCACCTTCATCAGTTTCACTCTTAGTCACTAAACATTAATAAATACAGTGAAAGTGGGCTCACTATATGCAAATTTACTCCAAAACATGGACTCTAAATAATTTTACAAACTTCACTGTGTGAAAGAGCTATTATCTATGCTTACAGCATAGGGTCTTTGAATAATTTATAACTTTTCAAATCTTGTATCTTCCCTAAATAGATCTAATATGTAGTGCTAATTACACAAAAATCTTTTTCTTTTGTACAAGTAGCAGTCACATCATTTTCCAAAAGAACAGAATTTTGTAAGGAAAAAAATACTCTTATTATTTTGATGATGATAAATTATTCTTACACTGCTGAGCTATAGATAACAAATGGGCAGTATAATCAGATGTTAACACTTCATGTAATATACGGAAGTACTTCTAGCTTATCAAGCTAAAAATAAGCTGAAATTACTCACATAATATATGTGAAGAAAATTATTCTAATCAAAATGAACTGCCCACATGAAAAGACCAAATCAACAATATAGAAAAATGGAACTAAGAAAAATGATGACTGCCATCATATTTCTCTAGAACATAGATATTAAGTAAAGTAAATAACTAAATATGAATATGACTTAAAAAAAAAACAGAGTTTGAGCCTGACTTTCCTCTCAAGTCAATCTGAATATTGCCACTGGGAGTTTGGAGGTATTTATGCCATATTTACTTCTGTCTGAAGGTCTTCAATTTTCTCATTTATTCTAAAAAAAGATTCATGTTAGAAATGCTTACACATTTCATTTTCTATGTTGAAAGGTAGTTTTTACCTTTTAACTGGTAAAGTTATTGCTATTATTATTAATATTGAAAGTAATCCTTCCTTTCTTCCTTCCATCCTAACTCCTGCCCTCCCTTTATCCTACCCTCCCGCCTTCCATCCCCCCTCCCTCCCTCCCTATATTCTTCTCTCTCGTCCTTCTTTTTTTCTTTCCTTTCTTCCTTCCTTTCTTGTCTTCCTCACTCCTTCCCTTCCCACTACATCACAGCCTCCCTACAGGTAGCTGTAGAGCATTATAAGGTCTCCCCTGAGCCTCCTCTTCTTGATACTGAACAATCCCATCTCCCTCATCTCCTCCTTATATAGCTTGTGCTCCAGACTCCTCACCAGTTTTGTTGCCCTTCTCTGGACATGCTCCAAGGCCTCAGTGTCTTTCTCGTAGTGAGGGGCTCAAAACTGAACACAGTACTTCAGGTGTGGCCTCACCTGGGCTGAGTACAGAGGGATGATCACTTTTCTGCTCCTGCTGGCATCACTATTTCTGATCCAGGCCAGAATGCCATTGGCCTTCTTTGCCACCTGGGCACACTGCTGGCTCATGATCAGCCAAGCGTCAATCAATATCCAAATTCTGTTTCCTCTACACAGTCTTCCAGCCACTTTACTCTAAGCCTGTAGCATTGTCTGGGGTTGTTGAGGCCAAAGTACTGGACCTGTCTCTTTGCTCTTGTTGAATCTCATCCCATTGGCATCAGCCCAGCTATCCAGCCTATCCAGATCACTCTGTAGGACCTTCCAATCCCTAGTATTGGGATCCCTAGGATCCTTGGGCAGACTGACACTTCCTGACAATTTGATGTAGTCTGCAAACTTACTGAGGGTGCACTCAGTCCCCTTATCCAAGTCACCAATAAAAATACTGAACAAGACAAGACTTGTGGCATCCCAGGTGGAGTTATAGGTTTCTAGCTGTTTCCACCTGAATCTTGGGGGCTTTATTCTGCTACCCATCTGAGACTTCCAGGTGTGGGTAGAGTACCCCAAGGATAACTGAGTTTTAAAGACAGATGTAAAGAAGGCATTGAGAACCTCAGCCTTTTCCTTATCCTTAGTGGTCACATTCCCTGCTGTATCTAGTAGAGGATGGAGATTATCCTTAGCCCTCCTATTACTGTTAATATATTTCTAGAAAAAGATTTTACGTTTTTTTTTTAACCCCAACTGCCAAGTTGTGTTCAAGCTGGGCTTTTGCCTTTCTAATTTTCTCATGCACATCCTAACAACTTCTCTATACTCTTCCTGATTTGCCCATCCCTTCTTCTGAAGAAGACGGATTCTTTTTTTCTCCCGGAGCCCCAGGAAAAGCATGCTGTTCTTCCACACTGGTCTTCTTCCCTGCCATCTCATCGTGTGGCACAGGGGAATAATTTGCTCCTGTGCCTTTAAGATTGCCTTCTTGAGGAACCTTCATGGACCCCTTTTACCTTCAGGAATGAATCCCAAGGGATTCTCCCTATCAGTGTCCTGAACAATTAAAAGTCTGCCCTCCAGAAATCCAAGGTTTTGCTTCCCCTTCTCCTGACTTCACCAAGAATAGAGAACTCTATCATCACTGAGACTCCTGCATCTCCCACAAGTTCTTCTCTGTGCATAGCAGGTCATCTAGTGCGGCGTCTCCCCAGCAGGCTCTCTTACCGTCTGCATCATGAACTAGGCACAGTAGGCAGTGGGTCTACACCTCATCCTATAACTTCAGTGTTAGGATTTGAGTTTTACAACTTTCTCCTGCAAACTCTTTATTTTGTGCTAAATGTTAAAGTAGCAAGTAATTATACATAAATAATTGCATATATTGCTGCTAGATATCTCAAGTTTTATATCTCAATTCTGTGCTAACATAATTGTTCACATGCCTACATGTGAAAACTTCATTGAAGTATAATGAGAAGCTGAAATACTTCAAACCCTTGCAGGCAATTTTGATGATATTTAAGGCCCTTCCAACCTAAAACATTTGATGATTCAAAAGGTATTTTACGAAAATATTTCTCCTCCTCGCTAAACTAACCCCCTTCTTTTGGTTAAGATTGTAACATTAGAAAACATCAGAAGGTAGATCTTCAAAACACAAGATATCAAGAACATAAAGATTTTAAGCCTTAGTTGAAAAATAAACAAACAAACAATTGCCAGCAAGCTACAGTCTAAATCAAATACGTTGCAACTTGGAAAATATGGAAAATTGTTTATGGATTCTCTTTATGGTATCTATGTGTTTATAATGACTAGACAACATTTCTCTAAAAAGTAACAAAAACAAAAAAAAACAACAAAAAAAGGATTAGTAAAATGGTATTGTATTTCACATAAAGATGCTGCATATATACTACCCTACATGTATTTTTAGAATCACAGAATGGCTTAGTTCGGAAGAGACCTCTGAATCTCTGCCTACTTCAAACCCCCTCAGAAGGGGGGACTCCCAGAGTGTTACCCAAGACTATGTCGAGGTGCCTTTTGAGGATCTTTGAGGAAAAGACTCCAAAACCTCTCTGGGAAACCTGTTCCAGTGCTCCCTTACTTGCACAGTAACAAAGTGCTTCCTTATATTCAAATGGAACATTCTGTGTTCAAATTTGTGCCTGTTGCTTCCTGAACTGTTACTGAGAACAAGTAGAATGATCCTGGATACATCTTCCTCCACCCTCCCTTCAGGTATTTATTTATACAGGTACTCAATAATAATTTCCTTTTTTAGCCTTCTGTTCTTCAGGCTGAACTTTCCTCATAGGAGAGATGTTCCATTTTCTTCATTGACTTAGTGGCTCCTTGTTAGTACATTTCCAGGAGTTTCATGTTTCTATTTTACTGGGAAGATCCTCAGAACTGGACACCACTTTACAGATGTGGCTACATCAATGCTGGATGGAGGGGAAGAATTATCGCCCTTGACTTACTGGAAGCAACATTAGACTTTTTTTCCCACAAGTGCACATTACTATCTCATGTTCAGCTGGACTCCCAGATGCCAGGATCACTTGCCTGCTTTCCAAATGGATGGCCCCAGCATGTCCTGGTGCCTGGGGTTGTTTCTTTACTTTGCACTTCTTGTTGAATTTCATGAGATCCCTTTTAGTCCATTTCTCTAGCTTGTTCAGGTCCTTCTGGAAGGCAGCAAAACCTTATTTGAATTAGCTACTCCTGCTATTTTTGTGTGACCTACAAAGTTTCTGAGAGTGCACTCAACACCATCGTTGAAGTCATTAATGAAGTTGTTAAACAATACTTGACTCAGTGTTGACTTGTGGGGCCCAAATACTTACTAGCCTTCATCTAGACTTGTTGCTATTGATCACTGCCCCTTAGGATTGCCATTAATCCAGCTTTTTACTTACCTCCACTTTCTGCTCACCAAGCCCATACATCTTCCCTATGAATTCTTTATAATGTCAACTGTTCAGACCTTGGCACTTATCCCTACCTTACGTCCTGAAGCTCATTTCTCCAGATTTTTGAAAGTCCCCATTTATGACAGTAAAACTTTCTAGTGCCTTTCATTTCCTATGCATGTACTTCTTATACATAGGTCACTCTGAAAGTAATGCCTCATATTTATTTCCTTGGAAACCATGGCAAATACAAAGAGCACAATATCACTATTTGATAGAACAAATTCTGAGTTACAAAACAGTATTTTTCAACATTGTCACCACCATTAATTATGTATTTTTGTCAGCAATGAACAAGAGTCTACATGCTGCTTCTGTAAAAATCTGCACCAGAAGATGTCCACTGTCACTGCTACCTCTGCTGGAACACTCCTCTCACTACTTCTCTGTGTGAACATCCACTTTTTTGGTCTCCATAAATTTTCAGCAGGCATCAACAAATTTCAAAGGGTGCAATTTTTTTTCTGCATGGAAAAGTTACTCACCTTTCCTTCCTATGCACTTCCATTTCAAATGTCATTTTGCTGAATTTCCCCTCTGCTGCCATCTGTCACATGGCAACAAAATATAATCAAATAGTGTCAGAAAGCTTCAGTATCTTCTACCATACCACCAACATCCACCTCCAACACTGTAGGCCGGCATAATAAAATAGGAGACATTACTTTCAGAGCAGACCTCATGTGTTTGTATATATACTAAAGCAAATAATACAGGCTTTTCAATTCCTGTTATTGAAAAAGGTAATGCAGATGAATCCTTTTTCACACAGCATGTAAAAAAAAGAAAAAAATTATGCTTAAAAATTCGCTAAGTATAAAATTCAAAGCTAACACTTGCAATTGTTTCAAGATATTCACAGTGAATACATTTACAGTGATATATTTAATCATACAGGTTTTTTTTTTAAGTCTGAATAGATACATGTTTCAGGGTACGTTTGGATCTGAGAGACAGGATATTTCAGGAGCAGAGGCAAGCAAACTATGCAGTCAGAGCAGCACAGAGGGTTATGGGTTTTATTCAGCATACACACACACTCATAAACACATAGGCACCCACTTTAGATAACCCCTGTAAGCACGAAGCAGAAACTCCCTAAGCTAATGTACTGTTACTTACAGACCCTTGAGAGATGGCAAACCACCAAAAAGGAGAGAGAAGGAACATGCTGGCAGTGGATTCTATAGGTAGTGTCAGCAGGGCGTCCCTTGCTTCAAAGTCCACTTTTCTTCTCTCTCCCACTGCAGCCTCTCTCTTGGTTTTATTCTCTCCAGGGTCTGCAGGGTTTTTTCCACTTGTATGCTGTACTTGCACGTCCAATGCATGATACAGAGCCCAGACGGAACACCTGCTCTCAAAAACCAAAATTTGCGAAAACGAGATAAACTGTCAAGATCAGCTCTCTCTACAAAACAATGTATTTGCAGCTACAGCCACAAATATCAGTTCGCTTACAACTGTCAGAATACTTTGTTCCATCCCAGGATCATTCTTCAGTCAGGGGCCTTTAGGTTCCCGACACGTGCCATCCCATGATCCTGAATTGGAATGCACTGGTTTCATAAAACTGTCAGAATGCTTTGTTCCATCCCGAGATCATTCATTAGTCAGAGGCCTTTAGGCTCCTGACACAGTACAATACAGTACAGGAGTCCTAACCATGATTATGTCTAAAATTTCTCTGTTCTGATTTCTGTCATCCTCATTATTGTGGCAGAACTTGTATGTTTTATACTAAAACTCAGGGAAAGCTAACCCAATAATAAGCAAAAAAAAAAGCAAACAAACCAACCAAATAAACAACAACAAAAAAGACCTACAGGAAATGAAAAAGAGTATTTTATCATTTAATACAGTTTGTTAGGCTGTTGGAGAAACAGAGTTTAAATTATTCGCGATAATAATTCACGGTGTATTTATATGAATTATTTTATGATACTACACTTTTTTGTGCAAGTGAGGTTTTGTGTAAAAGTTAAGTTTCAAGGAAAGTAAAAGAGAAAATAGGTTTTTAAAATTGTTTTTTGAAGGCTTAATATATCAGTATTCTTTTCTGCTTTACAAAAGTTCTAATACAACTTCAGATGTTAAAAAAATGGACCAGTTATCCTAAGAAAAATTTCACAAAATCTCTGTTTTGATATAAACTGCATTTCAATCAAGAAAGCAGACTTTTTTTAAAAATAAACTTAGTGTCATAGTGTTTTAAGAATTACTGAAATATTTGGGCTTCTTTCTAAAATAAGATACCTAGCAGTATCTTAATTCAAGCACTGAAGTACTGTTACCTGTCAAAGGCATACATCTACCATAATGATAGCAATTTCTGTACTCTTATTTATCTATGAGCAACTTCTATAGCAACAATAATTTATTCACAGTTTTAAAAGATGTGTTTATAATCTTAAAAAAAACACCATTCAAAGGCACTCACTTTAAAAGAAGGGACATAATACGTTATTTTTTCTCAGCTTTTCCTTCTGAAAACAGCTTTTTATTGCTCTGAAATATTTCTAGGTAAGTTTTCAGTAACTACACCAAGTTGTTTATCATGATGAAAATAGAATTTGAAATGTTACAGGCAGAACCTCAGAGGAATATACAGCATACATACATTTATTCAATGAAGTTAAAACTAATTTGAAAAAGCTTTAAATATTTTAAAAGAGTTTTCAATTTTTATGTAACAACACTTAATTGGCTGATAAATAAACAATGAAATACAAAACTCTGGATCTTAAAAATTGGGAGAATTGGTTTACAATTTTTTTTCTAAGATACGTTTTGTTGTTATCAATAGATTTTTTTCCTCCCCTGTAGACACCTATAAAAGAAAAGAAAGCAAAGCACATGGAAAATGATAAAGAACTTACAGCCTGTGGATTAAGAGTACTTGGAAGAATTGGAATAGCTGTTTTCTTTGGTTATCTTAACATCTGGATACGGTCTACAGATGCACAAACAGCCCCAAAAGTATACAAATGCATCAATGCAGTCAACCAACTCAGCTGTAGCTGTAGTCTTTTTCTTGTCAGTAAAGCTCATGCACTATACATGCAAAAATACGACTAGCACAAATGCTTCTAAAAACAGTACTGTTTTGTTGTCCACAGCTTTCCATTGAAGTAGTAAATTTTAAGTATGAAGGAAAAAGGTCATTCTGAGATTTGGGTGATCAAAGTAGAAAGCAGACTTAAAATGTTTTCCCAGTATCAACTCACAATGCCAGTGAAAATGGCCATTAAATTCTTAAGATACTTGATCTTTTCACTATTCCATGAAACTAAAAGCTTTCTCTTCCCTCAGAGACAAAAAATGGATAACTTTAACGTCTTAGAGTGCTTTAGTATTTTGAATTTGTTTTTCTTTTACTTTAGCAGAAGAAATGTTTTGTTTCATAAGCAGTTTACAGAATGATTATTACATTTCCTTGCTCTTCCACATAAATGCTTTAGATTCCTAATAATTTAACTTTATCTGCAAAAGTAAATAACAGAAATTAAGCTGCAGTGTTATTCATGTGAATGCCATGCAAAGGTAAAATTAAGATGAAAAAATCTGCAGTATACAATATATAAATCTATGAGAAATCACAGAAAAAAAAAATCTTTACATCTTAACTATTTTAGTTAGAAAGTAAATGAACTAATAATGAAAAAGTAACCAGTCCTTATTGTATATAGAATTTAAATTCAACACAATTTTAAAAAAGCAAGATTTGTTAGAAATTTACATAAAAGCAGCCAACAATTTGAAGTAAGTAGGAGAATAAATTCTTATCCCTATTCATATATATATATAAAGTTCTTCATAAATTAACGCCTTTTAACAGAGATTGCATTCTTCTCAATTTCAGTTTACAGGGTATTTGAGCTGCCACAAATCTGTTCAGATAAAAAAAATAATATGTGCAAGTTCATATTTGCATCAACTTGCTTCTGGTCTGTGGTATGAGTGCTTTCTTGTCTCATAGCAAATGCAAAACATACTGAGTTTAATTGCTTTCCTTTTAAAAAATTCAGAAATGCATCTCTTTCATTTCATGGAAGGAGATTTAGTTTAGAAGAACTACTAAAAGTCATGAGAAGTCTTTGGCTTTAGGAGTATCAAATGCAATCCTGTTTGAAAAATATCAATATTATACTTTAGAAAGAAAAACATAAAAAGAGGAGGCAATCTCTGATGTTTATTGGAAATTCCTTATAGCTTCTGATGAACACTGATAAAAAGAAATTAGGAATTTATTTGATTCTACTATTGTATTTTACAAGAGAAGAGCTAAAACTGTAGCTTTTTTGTACCCTTCCCAAGCACAGAAAATACCATAGATCAACTGACAAGCCCAGGTGGAATATTTCTCTCAATAAGATCTTTTTCCCTAATGATATCTGTAAATTCTAACAAGCACTTAACTTGCACAGGTTGACCTGCTGTTCACTTCAAAACTTTTACAGAATATAAAATTAATGGTGTGACCATGTAATAGAATACATGTATATAGTGAAATCATCTTCAGTTCCTATTGAAGGAACTACTGAAGAAGTGATCACTTTCATAACATAGCAATTTTTTCTCTTGAATGGAGACACTGCTATTTTTATATGATTGTATACGACAGCTGTTATCTATTCCCAACTGCTAGAATTCGTATTCACAAACACTTGGATGTTAAGTCAAAATGGCCACCATTTATGTTAAGAAACACCAACAGAGAAGCAGGAACCATATGTATTTTCTTATTTTATCTGTATGAACTGCAATATTTTACAGCCTAGTACATCATAGCTTAATATATACAACAACAAAAAATTTGCAATGACAATACATATTGTTACAGGTTTTCACACTTTGAATTCAAGTCCCTTAAAATGTAAAAATATATTGTTTGTGTCTTTAAAATACCCTCCATACGCTCTTCGTCATTTTTTTTCAGAAAAATTGAAGGTAAATTGCGCAGAATAACAAGGCAACACAGTAAGAAATATGGCATATATTATAAAGTAGTTAAATCAATTTGCAACATCTGAACTCAGCAGAGCTTTGTAGTTCAGTTTTTGCACTCTGGAAATATGTCAAAGAGAAAAATTACATTGCTAACTTGCATTTTCATTGCTCAGACTATGCTCTTTTGGTCTATGAGAGCAGGAAAAAATAGAAAAAAACTCAGATTGGTATGAGTTTTGCTTCAATCTTTTATTTTGGTCAGTAAGAGATATGTTTTTATCTTCCCCGTATGTACTCCATTTTATTTAATGAATACAGCTCTGCTGTAAGTCTAAATGAATCGCAGCTTCTTAACAACAGATATCAAAAGTGCCTTGAATTTTTCAGACTGATCTTATGTCAGTCTTGCATAAATGTCTCATTCTACAGACCTGTGAGTAGGACGTTAGCTTTAAGCTATCCGAGGCCAAGCTTAATGAGTAAAGCCATCAATAGTCTGCAGATAGAAATTCACAAGTGGAATGTTTTGTTGATCACTTTGTCTTATCTCCTTCTTCCTATGCACTCTGTATTTCCAGTCAGTTACTATTTTATCTTGAAACAGAAAATTGTGACTTGTAACACATTAAATCTAGATTGCTACTCAACATATTAAAAAGGATGCACAAAACTTTGACAATAGTAAATATAATGGTAACAGCAAATTTGATACATAAAATTTTATTTAGCTTTAAAAATTAAAACAATGCCTCTCAGGGATGGTGGGCAGAGATTTTTTTTTTTTTCTCACTGGACGTAAATAGAAAAGAGGTTATTGCATTTTCTTCCACCCTTACTTGTATCGTTTTATAAAAATACCATTTATCAATTATGAGAAGATAAGAAAAATCCCAAAAGCATTCTGAATCTTTTATAAAAATATGGAGAGAGAAATCTCATGCAGTATGGCACACAGTAAACCAGCTGTTAGACAAGAAAGTACATCACAAACTGTGGAAAAACCTGTAAGGCAAAGTTGTTGTAACCATTCTAGGACAAGACCTAATCAGCATAAATGAGTGAGGAATTTTCTCCCTCTAGAAAGAATTTCTATCCTTTCTAATCTTCCAGAATCTGCTGGCACTGAAAGCCTTGACTTGAGCTGATTTGGCTGGTTTAACCACTGTACTGTGGCCTAGTGACAGCTTTGGGCTAGGGTGACACCAACACCGCAAGACACTGCCTGACAACAGCTTTTTATGTGCATGAGACTGGGAGCCACTGCCAAGCCACACCTGGCAGCCTGGAGGAAAGATTCAGGCTGTGATAAAAAATATAAAGCCCACAGACTCCAAAGAAAAGTTCCTTCATACAAAGAAGCCCAGATCACAGATAAATGCTCCTTCATAGGGGTAAAGGCTAGTGCAGCTGAAGCATCCCCTTTCTTTCACTGCCAGAAGCAGCCCAGAGTTTGCTAAGCCCTTCTCCAGGATTGGTGCCACCAAAGGTGTCCGGGGAGTATTGTATCAAGATTTGAGATGCAGACTTCTCAAGGCTTATTTTTATTAATTATGCAACTTGGAG
This sequence comes from Centrocercus urophasianus, assembly GCF_019232065.1. NCBI lineage: Eukaryota > Metazoa > Chordata > Aves > Galliformes > Phasianidae > Centrocercus > Centrocercus urophasianus. The sequence continues at coordinate 20,435,074 of NW_024884142.1, forward strand.
TACTCAACTGTTAAATTAATTGGACTAGCCAGAAATTCCTATTTCCATGCAAATGGCGTGCTCACTTTTGCCAGTTGCAAGATTTTGAGTGCAACAATGGTGACCCCAGAGCTGAAGGTAAAGCTGTGGATGCAGAAGTCACCCAGACAACAGAAAATTGTTAAAGCAAGCTGAAACCTGTTCAATTCAAGGAAAGAGCGGGCCCATCCTGAGAACCTGCACCACTGGGTCAATTTAGGGTCAATGTGACCTTCTTCTAGCCATAACAAAAATCATAATTGTTAAGCTAAATTATAAGCAGAACAAAAGTTTATTGTCTAATAAAAGAAGAAATGACAGATGGATACAAACAGATGGGAGAATAGCAGGTAAACAGTCAAACAGTCAAATGGTCTTGTTCAGTGGGATATTAAGTAGTCCCTGTGTACCATCTGCCTAGCAATTATCAAGTTGGCTTCTATTTTGCTTTGTTTTGTCTTGTTCTGTGTATAGAGGGGGGATAAGTATCACCACAAGATATTTAATTGTGAAATGAGATTTGAATAAAGAACTTAGAGACCTTGTTCAGCATCAGGTGCTGAAAAAAAAAAAAAAAAAAAAACCTTCTTGAAAATTTTAACAGGTGGATAAGAGATGCTAGCATTACTAAAGGATAGGGAGGCAAGAAGTAACATCTTAAAAACCAGTGTTTTTAGAGAGTATGGGTTTATAAAAGGAGAATAAGCACAGAAGAATCATGAAGAGAAGAAATTTGTTTGATACGACAGAAGTCAGTGAGGAATGCAAAGAAGTTGCTGTTATCAAAATTTACAACAGAGATCTGATTTAATAACAACAGATTCAGACTGTGCTAAAGCATGAAGACCAGTCATAAACAAATTCCCATGGATGTGAAAGTTTTATGAAAATCTATGAATCATTGAGCTTTCTCTTTTTCCCATTTTCATCAAGTATCAGAGTTCATTTCAACTGCAAAACCTAGACAGGAAAGTCTACAAAGAGGTTCATTTGGAATAATTATCTATATATCTGCACAAACGTGTTTACTCTTTCCTATCTAGAGCTGAAAAAGAAGGAAATCATGAAGAAGAGTGAGAACAGCATTTATTCTTTAGTTACGAAATCTATGGCTAGATATCAGTATTGGAATGTCCACATTTTCAGAAAACAAATTTGAAATAATAACTCAGATATTGATGTATTTGATGTCAGTTGTAAAAAGCTATATAGTAGGGAAACAATGAAACAGATGAAACAGTTGGTAGACTGGAAGAGGAAGGTTTTTTTGTTACTTCTTGTATCTTGTTTGTCGTTCTGCTTGTTTGTTTGTTTGTTTCCATTTTATTGAAAGAGAAGCAACAACACAAGAGAACTAAAGGGAAAAGAATTCTTAAAAGATGGCTCTGCCAATTTTTTTTTTCATTCATAGTATGTCTATTAGAACAGCTGCCTGACAAATATCTGTATGCAGTTTCAGTGAGAACTTCATCTATTTACAACTCCCAGACAGTGGAAGGCAGCTCTCAATCTATGCTTATTGATACCCTACTCCATGCAAGGCTCCTAGAAGGTGCATACATTCTGTCAATTTGGTCTTGGTATCAAGTATTGCAAACTCTTTTTTTTTTCTTAGTTCTTTCTTTATTTTACTGATCCGATATACCTGCAATTCAATAATTTTCATATCTCCACTCAAGAAATTAAAATTAAATGCCAAATGCATATGTACCCATAGAATACTTTTCCCTTAGTATGCATTCATTCAATAAAACATACATATTATTTTTTTTTTTCATGTGAGATAACAGAAAACCCGTTTGTTTTTTTTGTTTGTTTTTCTTTGGT